>NW_027411951.1:0-94546 GCF_047663935.1 Musca autumnalis
ATCGAAATTAGATGCAGAAGCATCTAAGTATCACGAAATACAAGGGTCAGCTTTGTCAAATCAATCACATGTCTATATGAGAGCAAATATATCGTGACCTATAGAATCTACAGTCTCGTTTCTTACGTCGTTTGTTAAGCAAACTTTGACACACAATCCATGCAGTTTATATGATGATGTCGAGTTCCGTATCGAAACTAGATGCAGAAGCATCCAAGTATCACGAAATACAAGGGTCAGCTTTGTCAAATCAATCACATGTCCATATGAGAGCAAATATATCGTGACCTATAGAATCTACAGCCTCGTTTCTTACGTCGTTTGTTAAGCAAACTTTGACACACAATCCATGCAATTTATATGATGATGTCGAGTTCCGAATCGAAATTAGATGCAGAAGCATCCAAGTATCACGAAATACAAGGGTCAGCTTTGTCAAATCAATCACATGTCCATATGAGAGCAAATATATCGTGACCTATAGAATCTACAGTCTCGTTTCTTACGTCGTTTGTTAAGCAAACTTTGACACACAATCCATGCAATTTATATGATGATGTCGAGTTCCGTATCGAAATTAGATGCAGAAGCATCCAAGTCTCAAGAAATACAAGGGTCAGCTTTGTCAAATCAATCACATGTCCATATGAGAGCAAATATATCGTCACCTATAGAATCTACAGTCTCGTTTCTTACGTCGTTTGTTAAGCAAACTTTGACACTCAATCCATGTAATTTATATGATGATGTCAAGTTCCGAATCGAAATTAGATGCAGAAGCATCCAAGTCTCAAGAAATACAAGGGTCAGCTTTGTCAAATCAATCACATGTCCATATGAGAGCAAATATATCGTCACCTATAGAATCTACAGTCTCGTTTCTTACGTCGTTTGTTAAGCAAACTTTGACACTCAATCCATGTAATTTATATAATGATGTCGAGTTCCGTATCGAAATTAGATGCAGAAGCATCCAAGTATCACGAAATACAAGGGTCAGCTTTGTCAAATCAATCACATGTCCATATGAGAGCAAATATATCGTGACCTATAGAATCTACAGTCTCGTTTCTTACGTCGTTTGTTAAGCAAACTTTGACACTCAATCCATGTAATTTATATAATGATGTCGAGTTCCGTATCGAAATTAGATGCAGAAGCATCCAAGTCTCAAGAAATACAAGGGTCAGCTTTGTCAAATCAATCACATGTCCATATGAGAGCAAATATATCGTGACCTATAGAATCTACAGCCTCGTTTCTTACGTCGTTTGTTAAGCAAACTTTGACACACAATCCATGCAATTTATATGATGATGTCGAGTTCCGTATCGAAATTAGATGCAGAAGCATCCAAGTATCACGAAATACAAGGGTCAGCTTTGTCAAATCAATCACATGTCCATATGAGAGCAAATATATCGTGACCTATAGAATCTACAGCCTCGTTTCTTACGTCGTTTGTTAAGCAAACTTTGACACACAATCCATGCAATTTATATGATGATGTCGAGTTCCGTATCGAAACTAGATGCAGAAGCATCCAAATCTCACGAAATACAAGGGTCAGCTTTGTCAAATCAATCACATGTCCATATGAGAGCAAATATATCGTGACCTATAGAATCTACAGTCTCGTTTCTTACGTCGTTTGTTAAGCAAACTTTGACACACAATCCATGCAATTTATATGATGATGTCGAGTTCCGTATCGAAATTAGATGCAGAAGCATCCAAGTCTCAAGAAATACAAGGGTCAGCTTTGTCAAATCAATCACATGTCCATATGAGAGCAAATATATCGTCACCTATAGAATCTACAGTCTCGTTTCTTACGTCGTTTGTTAAGCAAACTTTGACACACAATCCATGTAATTTATATGATGATGTCAAGTTCCGAATCGAAATTAGATGCAGAAGCATCCAAGTCTCAAGAAATACAAGGGTCAGCTTTGTCAAATCAATCACATGTCCATATGAGAGCAAATATATCGTCACCTATAGAATCTACAGTCTCGTTTCTTACGTCGTTTGTTAAGCAAACTTTGACACTCAATCCATGTAATTTATATAATGATGTCGAGTTCCGTATCGAAATTAGATGCAGAAGCATCCAAGTATCACGAAATACAAGGGTCAGCTTTGTCAAATCAATCACATGTCCATATGAGAGCAAATATATCGTGACCTATAGAATCTACAGTCTCGTTTCTTACGTCGTTTGTTAAGCAAACTTTGACACTCAATCCATGTAATTTATATAATGATGTCGAGTTCCGTATCGAAATTAGATGCAGAAGCATCCAAGTCTCAAGAAATACAAGGGTCAGCTTTGTCAAATCAATCACATGTCCATATGAGAGCAAATATATCGTGACCTATAGAATCTACAGCCTCGTTTCTTACGTCGTTTGTTAAGCAAACTTTGACACACAATCCATGCAATTTATATGATGATGTCGAGTTCCGTATCGAAATTAGATGCAGAAGCATCCAAGTATCACGAAATACAAGGGTCAGCTTTGTCAAATCAATCACATGTCCATATGAGAGCAAATATATCGTGACCTATAGAATCTACAGTCTCGTTTCTTACGTCGTTTGTTAAGCAAACTTTGACACACAATCCGTGCAATTTATATGATGATGTCGAGTTCCGAATCGAAATTAGATGCAGAAGCATCTAAGTATCACGAAATACAAGGGTCAGCTTTGTCAAATCAATCACATGTCCATATGAGAGCAAATATATCGTGACCTATAGAATCTACAGTCTCGTTTCTTACGTCGTTTGTTAAGCAAACTTTGACACACAATCCATGCAATTTATATGATGATGTCGAGTTCCGTATCGAAATTAGATGCAGAAGCATCCAAATCTCACGAAATACAAGGGTCAGCTTTGTCAAATCAATCACATGTCCATATGAGAGCAAATATATCGTCACCTATAGAATCTACAGTCTCGTTCCTTACGTCGTTTGTTAAGCAAACTTTGACACACAATCCATGCAATTTATATGATGATGTCGAGTTCCGTATCGAAATTAGATGCAGAAGCATCCAAATCTCAAGAAATACAAGGGTCAGCTTTGTCAAATCAATCACATGTCCATATGAGAGCAAATATATCGTCACCTATAGAATCTACAGTCTCGTTTCCTACGTCGTTTGTTAAGCAAACTTTGACACTCAATCCATGTAATTTATATAATGATGTCGAGTTCCGTATCGAAATTAGATGCAGAAGCATCCAAGTATCACGAAATACAAGGGTCAGCTTTGTCAAATCAATCACATGTCCATATGAGAGCAAATATATCGTGACCTATAGAATCTACAGTCTCGTTTCTTACGTCGTTTGTTAAGCAAACTTTGACACTCAATCCATGGATGCAGAAGCATCCAAGTCTCACGAAATACAAGGGTCAGCTTTGTCAAATCAATCACATGTCCATATGAGAGCAAATATATCGTGACCTATAGAATCTACAGTCTCGTTTCTTACGTCGTTTGTTAACCAAACTTTGACACACAATTCATGCAATTTATATGATGATATCGAGTTCCGTATCGAAATTAGATGCAGAAGCATCCAAGTCTCAAGAAATACAAGGGTCTGCTTTGTCAAATCAATCACATGTCCATATGAGAGCAAATATATCGTCACCTATAGAATCTACAGTCTCGTTTCTTACGTCGTTTGTTAAGCAAACTTTGACACACAATCCATGCAATTTATATGATGATGTCGAGTTCCGAATCGAAACTAGATGCAGAAGCATCCAAGTATCACGAAATACAAGGGTCAGCTTTGTCAAATCAATCACATGTCCATATGAGAGCAAATATATCGTGACCTATAGAATCTACAGCCTAGTTTCTTACGTCGTTTGTTAAGCAAACTTTGACACACAATCCATGCAATTTATATGATGATGTCGAGTTCCGAATCGAAATTAGATGCAAAAGCATCCAAGTATCACGAAATACAAGGGTCAGCTTTGTCAAATCAATCACATGTCAATATGAGAGCAAATATATCGTGACCTTTAGAATCTACAGTCTCGTTTCTTACGTCGTTCGTTAAGCAAACTTTGACACACAATCCATGCAATTTATATGATGATGTCGAGTTCCGAATCGAAATTAGATGCAGAAGCATCTAAGTATCACGAAATACAAGGGTCAGCTTTGTCAAATCAATCACATGTCCATATGAGAGCAAATATATCGTGACCTATAGAATCTACAGTCTCGTTTCTTACGTCGTTTGTTAAGCAAACTTTGACACACAATCCATGCAATTTATATGATGATGTCGAGTTCCGTATCGAAATTAGATGCAGAAGCATCCAAATCTCACGAAATACAAGGGTCAGCTTTGTCAAATCAATCACATGTCCATATGAGAGCAAATATATCGTCACCTATAGAATCTACAGTCTCGTTTCTTACGTCGTTTATTAAGCAAACTTTGACACACAATCCATGCAATTTATATGATGATGTCGAGTTCCGTATCGAAATTAGATGCAGAAGCATCCAAGTCTCAAGAAATACAAGGGTCAGCTTTGTCAAATCAATCACATGTCCATATGAGAGCAAATATATCGTGACCTATAGAATCTACAGTCTCGTTTCTTACGTCGTTTGTTAAGAAAACTTTGACACACAATCCATGCAATTTATATGATGATGTCGAGTTCCGTATCGAAACTAGATGCAGAAGCATCCAAGTCTCAAGAAATACAAGGGTCAGCTTTGTCAAATCAATATGAGAGCAAATATATCGTCACCTATAGAATCTACAGTCTCGTTTCTTACGTGACCTATAGAATCTACAGTCTCGTTTCTTACGTCGTTTGTTAAGCAAACTTTGACACTCAATCCATGTAATTTATATAATGATGTCGAGTTCCGTATCGAAATTAGATGCAGAAGCATCCAAGTATCACGAAATACAAGGGTCAGCTTTGTCAAATCAATCACATGTCCATATGAGAGCAAATATATCGTGACCTATAGAATCTACAGCCCCGTTTCTTACGTCGTTTGTTAAGCAAACTTTGACACACAATCCATGCAATTTATATGATGATGTCGAGTTCCGAATCGAAATTAGATGCAGAAGCATCCAAGTATCACGAAATACAAGGGTCAGCTTTGTCAAATCAATCACATGTCCATATGAGAGCAAATATATCGTGACCTATAGAATCTACAGTCTCGTTTCTTACGTCGTTTGTTAAGCAAACTTTGACACACAATCCATGCAATTTATATGATGATGTCGAGTTCCGAATCGAAATTAGATGCAGAAGCATCCAAGTATCACGAAATACAAGGGTCAGCTTTGTCAAATCAATCACATGTCCATATGAGAGCAAATATATCGTGACCTATAGAATCTACAGCCTCGTTTCTTACGCCGTTTATTAAGCAAACTTTGACACACAATCCATGTAATTTATATGATGATGTCGAGTTCCGAATCGAAATTAGATGCAGAAGCATCCAAGTCTCAAGAAATACAAGGGTCAGCTTTGTCAAATCAATCACATGTCCATATGAGAGCAAATATATCGTGACCTATAGAAACTACAGTTTCGTTTCTTACGTCGTTTGTTAAGCAAACTTTGACACACAATCCATGCAATTTATATAATGATGTCGAGTTCCGTATCGAAATTAGATGCAGAAGCATCCAAGTCTCACGAAATACAAGGGTCAGCTTTGTCAAATCAATCACATGTCCATATGAGAGCAAATATATCGTGACCTATAGAATCTACAGTCTCGTTTCTTACGTCGTTTGTTAAGCAAACTTTGACACACAATCCATGCAATTTATATAATGATGTCGAGTTCCGTATCGAAATTAGATGCAGAAGCATCCAAGTCTCACGAAATACAAGGGTCAGCTTTGTCAAATCAATCACATGTCCATATGAGAGCAAATATATCGTGACCTATAGAATCTACAGTCTCGTTTCTTACGTCGTTTGTTAAGCAAACTTTGACACTCAATCCATGTAATTTATATAATGATGTCGAGTTCCGTATCGAAATTAGATGCAGAAGCATCCAAGTATCACGAAATACAAGGGTCAGCTTTGTCAAATCAATCACATGTCCATATGAGAGCAAATATATCGTGACCTATAGAATCTACAGTCTCGTTTCTTACGTCGTTTGTTAAGCAAACTTTGACACACAATCCATGCAATTTATATGATGATGTCGAGTTCCGTATCGAAACTAGATGCAGAAGCATCCAAATCTCACGAAATACAAGGGTCAGCTTTGTCAAATCAATCACATGTCCATATGAGAGCAAATATATCGTGACCTATAGAATCTACAGTCTCGTTTCTTACGTCGTTTGTTAAGCAAACTTTGACACACAATCCATGCAATTTATATGATGATGTCGAGTTCCGTATCGAAATTAGATGCAGAAGCATCCAAGTCTCAAGAAATACAAGGGTCAGCTTTGTCAAATCAATCACATGTCCATATGAGAGCAAATATATCGAGACCTATAGAATCTACAGTCTCGTTTCTTACGTCGTTTGTTAAGCAAACTTTGACACACAATCCATGCAATTTATATGATGATGTCGAGTTCCGAATCGAAATTAGATGCAGAAGCATCCAAGTATCACGAAATTCAAGGGTCAGCTTTGTCAAATCAATCACATGTCCATATGAGAGCAAATATATCGTGACCTATAGAATCTACAGCCTCGTTTCTTACGCCGTTTGTTAAGCAAACTTTGACACACAATCCATGTAATTTATATGATGATGTCGAGTTCCGAATCGAAATTAGATGCAGAAGCATCCAAGTATCAGGAAATACAAGGGTCAGCTTTGTCAAATCAATCACATGTCCATATGAGAGCAAATATATCGTGACCTATAGAATCTACAGTCTCGTTTCTTACGTCGTTTGTTAAGCAAACTTTGACACACAATCCATGCAATTTATATAATGATGTCGAGTTCCGTATCGAAATTAGATGCAGAAGCATCCAAGTCTCAAGAAATACAAGGGTCAGCTTTGTCAAATCAATCACATGTCCATATGATAGCAAATATATCGTGACCTATAGAATTTACAGCCTCGTTTCTTACGTCGTTTGTTAAGCAAACTTTGACACACAATCCATGCAATTTATATGATGATGTCGAGTTCCGAATCGAAATTAGATGCAGAAGCATCCAAGTCTCAAGAAATACAAGGGTCAGCTTTGTCAAATCAATCACATGTCCATATGAGAGCAAATATATCGTGACCTATAGAATCTACAGTCTCGTTTCTTACGTCGTTTGTTAAGCAAACTTTGACACACAATCCATGCAATTTATATAATGATGTCGAGTTCCGTATCGAAATTAGATGCAGAAGCATCCAAGTATCACGAAATACAAGGGTCAGCTTTGTCAAATCAATCACATGTCCATATGAGAGCAAATATATCGTGACCTATAGAATCTACAGTCTCGTTTCTTACGTCGTTTGTTAAGCAAACTTTGACACACAATCCATGCAATTTATATGATGATGTCGAGTTCCGAATCGAAATTAGATGCAGAAGCATCCAAGTATCAGGAAATACAAGGGTCAGCTTTGTCAAATCAATCACATGTCCATATGAGAGCAAATATATCGTCACCTATAGAATCTACAGTCTCGTTTCTTACGTCGTTTGTTAAGCAAACTTTGACACACAATCCATGCAATTTATATGATGATGTCGAGTTCCGTATCGAAATTAGATGCAGAAGCATCCAAGTCTCAAGAAATACAAAGGTCAGCTTTGTCAAATCAATCACATGTCCATATGAGAGCAAATATATCGTGACCTATAGAATCTACAGTCTCGTTTCTTACGTCGTTTGTTAAGCAAACTTTGACACACAATCCATGCAATTTATATGATGATGTCGAGTTCCGTATCGAAATTAGATGCAGAAGCATCCAAGTCTCAAGAAATACAAGGGTCAGCTTTGTCAAATCAATCACATGTCCATATGAGAGCAAATATATCGTGACCTATAGAATCTACAGTCTCGTTTCTTACGTCGTTTGTTAAGCAAACTTTGACACACAATCCATGCAATTTATATGATGATGTCGAGTTCCGAATCGAAATTAGATGCAGAAGCATCCAAGTATCACGAAATACAAGGGTCAGCTTTGTCAAATCAATCACATGTCCATATGAGAGCAAATACATATATCGTGACCTATAGAATCTACAGTCTCGTTTCTTACGTCGTTTGTTAAGCAAACTTTGACACACAATCCATGCAATTTATATAATGATGTCGAGTTCCGTATCGAAATTAGATGCAGAAGCATCCAAGTATCACGAAATACAAGGGTCAGCTTTGTCAAATCAATCACATGTCCATATGAGAGCAAATATATCGTGACCTATAGAATCTACAGTCTCGTTTCTTACGTCGTTTGTTAAGCAAACTTTTACACACAATCCATGCAATTTATATGATGATGTCGAGTTCCGAATCGAAATTAGATGCAGAAGCATCCAAGTATCAGGAAATACAAGGGTCAGCTTTGTCAAATCAATCACATGTCCATATGAGAGCAAATATATCGTCACCTATAGAATCTACAGTCTCGTTTCTTACGTCGTTTGTTAAGCAAACTTTGACACACAATCCATGCAATTTATATGATGATGTCGAGTTCCGTATCGAAATTAGATGCAGAAGCATCCAAGTCTCAAGAAATACAAAGGTCAGCTTTGTCAAATCAATCACATGTCCATATGAGAGCAAATATATCGTGACCTATAGAATCTACAGTCTCGTTTCTTACGTCGTTTGTTAAGCAAACTTTGACACACAATCCATGCAATTTATATGATGATGTCGAGTTCCGAATCGAAATTAGATGCAGAAGCATCCAAGTATCACGAAATACAAGGGTCAGCTTTGTCAAATCAATCACATGTCCATATGAGAGCAAATATATCGTGACCTATAGAATCTACAGTCTCGTTTCTTACGTCGTTTGTTAAGCAAACTTTGACACTCAATCCATGTAATTTATATAATGATGTCGAGTTCCGTATCGAAATTAGATGCAGAAGCATCCAAGTATCACGAAATACAAGGGTCAGCTTTGTCAAATCAATCACATGTCCATATGAGAGCAAATATATCGTGACCTATAGAATCTACAGTCTCGTTTCTTACGTCGTTTGTTAAGCAAACCTTGACACACAATCCATGCAATTTATATAATGATGTCGAGTTCCGTATCGAAATTAGATGCAGAAGCATCCAAGTCTCACGAAATACAAGGGTCAGCTTTGTCAAATCAATCACATGTCCATATGAGAGCAAATATATCGTGACCTATAGAATCTACAGTCTCGTTTCTTACGTCGTTTGTTAAGCAAACTTTGACACTCAATCCATGTAATTTATATAATGATGTCGAGTTCCGTATCGAAATTAGATGCAGAAGCATCCAAGTATCACGAAATACAAGGGTCAGCTTTGTCAAATCAATCACATGTCCATATGAGAGCAAATATATCGTGACCTATAGAATCTACAGTCTCGTTTCTTACGTCGTTTGTTAAGCAAACTTTGACACACAATTCATGCAATTTATATGATGATGTCGAGTTCCGTATCGAAACTAGATGCAGAAGCATCCAAGTCTCAAGAAATACAAGGGTCAGCTTTGTCAAATCAATCACATGTCCATATGAGAGCAAATATATCGTGACCTATAGAATCTACAGTCTCGTTTCTTACGTCGTTTGTTAAGCAAACTTTGACACACAATCCATTCAATTTATATGATGATGTCGAGTTCCGAATCGAAATTAGATGCAGAAGCATCCAAGTATCACGAAATACAAGGGTTAGCTTTGTCAAATCAATCACATGTCCATATGAGAGCAAATATATCGTGACCTATAGAATCTACAGTCTCGTTTCTTACGTCGTTTGTTAAGCAAACTTTGACACTCAATCCATGTAATTTATATAATGATGTCGAGTTCCGTATCGAAATTAGATGCAGAAGCATCTAAGTATCACGAAATACAAGGGTCAGCTTTGTCAAATCAATCACATGTCCATATGAGAGCAAATATATCGTCACCTATAGAATCTACAGTCTCGTTTCTTACGTCGTTTGTTAAGCAAACTTTGACACACAATCCATGCAATTTATATGATGATGTCGAGTTCCGAATCGAAATTAGATGCAGAAGCATCCAAGTATCACGAAATACAAGGGTCAGCTTTGTCAAATCAATCACATGTCCATATGAGAGCAAATATATCGTGACCTATAGAATCTACAGTCTCGTTTCTTACGTCGTTTGTTAAGCAAACTTTGACACACAATCCATGCAATTTATATGATGATGTCGAGTTCCGTATCGAAACTTGATGCAGAAGCATCCAAATCTCACGAAATACAAGGGTCAGCTTTGTCAAATCAATCACATGTCCATATGAGAGCAAATATATCGTGACCTATAGAATCTACAGTCTCGTTTCTTACGTCGTTTGTTAAGCAAACTTTGACACACAATCCATGCAATTTATATGATGATGTCGAGTTCCGAATCGAAATTAGATGCAGAAGCATCCAAGTATCACGAAATACAAGGGTCAGCTTTGTCAAATCAATCACATGTCCATATGAGAGCAAATATATCGTGAACTATATAATCTACAGTCTCGTTACTTTCGTCGTTTGTTAAGCAAACTTTGACACACAATCCATGCAATTTATATGATGATGTCGAGTTCCGAATCGAAATTAGATGCAGAAGCATCCAAGTATCACGAAATACAAGGGTCAGCTTTGTCAAATCAATCACATGTCCATATGAGAGCAAATATATCGTGAGCTATAGAATCTACAGTCTCGTTTCTTACGTCGTTTGTTAAGCAAACTTTGACACACAATCCATGCAATTTATATGATGATGTCGAGTTCCGTATCGAAATTAGATGCAGAAGCATCCAAGTATCACGAAATGCAAGGGTCAGCTTTGTCAAATCAATCACATGTCCATATGAGAGCAAATATATCGTGACCTATAGAATCTACAGTCTCGTTTCTTACGTCGTTTGTTAAGCAAACTTTGACACACAATCCATGCAATTTATATAATGATGTCGAGTTCCGTATCGAAATTAGATGCAGAAGCATCCAAGTCTCACGAAATACAAGGGTCAGCTTTGTCAAATCAATCACATGTCCATATGAGAGCAAATATATCGTCACCTATAGAATCTACAGTCTCGTTTCTTACGTCGTTTGTTAAGCAAACTTTGACACACAATCCATGCAATTTATATGATGATGTCGAGTTCCGAATCGAAATTAGATGCAGAAGCATCCAAGTATCACGAAATACAGGGGTCAGCTTTGTCAAATCAATCACATGTCCATATGAGAGCAAATATATCGTGACCTATAGAATCTACAGTCTCGTTTCTTACGTCGTTTGTTAAGCAAACTTTGACACACAATCCATGCAATTTATATAATGATGTCGAGTTCCGTATCGAAATTAGATGCAGAAGCATCCAAGTCTCACGAAATACAAGGGTCAGCTTTGTCAAATCAATCACATGTCCATATGAGAGCAAATATATCGTGACCTATAGAATCTACAGTCTCGTTTCTTACGTCGTTTGTTAAGCAAACTTTGACACTCAATCCATGTAATTTATATAATGATGTCGAGTTCCGTATCGAAATTAGATGCAGAAGCATCCAAGTCTCACGAAATACAAGGGTCAGCTTTGTCAAATCAATCACATGTCCATATGAGAGCAAATATATCGTGACCTATAGAATCTACAGTCTCGTTTCTTACGTCGTTTGTTAAGCAAACTTTGACACACAATCCATGCAATTTATATGATGATGTCGAGTTCCGTATCGAAACTAGATGCAGAAGCATCCAAGTATCACGAAATACAAGGGTCAGCTTTGTCAAATCAATCACATGTCCATATGATAGCAAATATATCGTGACCTATAGAATTTACAGCCTCGTTTCTTACGTCGTTTGTTAAGCAAACTTTGACACACAATCCATGCAATTTATATGATGATGTCGAGTTCCGAATCGAAATTAGATGCAGAAGCATCCAAGTCTCACGAAATACAAAGGTCAGCTTTGTCAAATCAATCACATGTCCATATGAGAGCAAATATATCGTGACCTATAGAATCTACAGCCTCGTTTCTTACGTCGTTTGTTAAGCAAACTTTGACACACAATCAATGCAATTTATATGATGATGTCGAGTTCCGAATCGAAATTAGATGCAGAAGCATCCAAATCTCACGAAATACAAGGGTCAGCTTTGTCAAATCAATCACATGTCCATATGAGAGCAAATATATCGTGACCTATAGAATCTACAGTCTCGTTTCTTACGTCGTTTGTTAAGCAAACTTTGACACACAATCCATGCAATTTATATGATGATGTCGAGTTCCGTATCGAAATTAGATGCAGAAGCATCCAAGTCTCACGAAATACAAGGGTCAGCTTTGTCAAATCAATCACATGTCCATATGAGAGCAAATATATCGTCACCTATAGAATCTACAGTCTCGTTTCTTACGTCGTTTGTTAAGCAAACTTTGACACACAATCCATGCAATTTATATGATGATGTCGAGTTCCGTATCGAAATTAGATGCAGAAGCATCCAAGTATCACGAAATACAAGGGTCAGCTTTGTCAAATCAATCACATGTCCATATGAGAGCAAATATATCGTGACCTATAGAATCTACAGTCTCGTTTCTTACGTCGTTTGTTAAGCAAACTTTGACACACAATCCATGCAATTTAAATAATGATGTCGAGTTCCGTATCGAAATTAGATGCAGAAGCATCCAAGTCTCACGAAATACAAGGGTCAGCTTTGTCAAATCAATCACATGTCCATATGAGAGCAAATATATCGTCACCTATAGAATCTACAGTCTCGTTTCTTACGTCGTTTGTTAAGCAAACTTTGACACACAATCCATGCAATTTATATGATGATGTCGAGTTCCGTATCGAAATTAGATGCAGAAGCATCCAAGTCTCAAGAAATACAAGGGTCAGCTTTGTCAAATCAATCACATGTCCATATGAGAGCAAATATATCGTCACCTATAGAATCTACAGTCTCGTTTCTTACGTCGTTTGTTAAGCAAACTTTGACACACAATCCGTGCAATTTATATGATGATGTCGAGTTCCGTATCGAAATTAGATGCAGAAGCATCCAAGTCTCAAGAAATACAAGGGTCAGCTTTGTCAAATCAATCACATGTCCATATGAGAGCAAATATATCGTGACCTATAGAATCTACAGTCTCGTTTCTTACGTCGTTTGTTAAGCAAACTTTGACACACAATCCATGCAATTTATATGATGATGTCGAGTTCCGAATCGAAATTAGATGCAGAAGCATCCAAGTATCACGAAATACAAGGGTCAGCTTTGTCAAATCAATCACATGTCCATATGAGAGCAAATATATCGTGACCTATAGAATCTACAGTCTCGTTTCTTACGTCGTTTGTTAAGCAAACTTTGACACACAATCCATGCAATTTATATGATGATGTCGAGTTCCGAATCGAAATTAGATGCAGAAGCATCCAAGTCTCACGAAATACAAGGGTCAGCTTTGTCAAATCAATCACATGTCCATATGAGAGCAAATATATCGTGACCTATAGAATCTACAGTCTCGTTTCTTACGTCGTTTGTTAAGCAAACTTTGACACACAATCCATGTAATTTATATGATGATGTCGAGTTCCGAATCGAAATTAGATGCAGAAGTATCCAAGTCTCATGAAATACAAGGGTCAGCTTTGTCAAATCAATCACATGTCCATATGAGAGCAAATATATCGTCACCTATAGAATCTACAGTCTCGTTTCTTACGTCGTTTGTTAAGCAAACTTTGACACACAATCCATGCAATTTATATGATGATGTCGAGTTCCGTATCGAAACTAGATGCAGAAGCATCCAAGTCTCACGAAATACAAGGGTCAGCTTTGTCAAATCAATCACATGTCCATATGAGAGCAAATATATCGTCACCTATAGAATCTACAGTCTCGTTTCTTACGTCGTTTGTTAAGCAAACTTTGACACACAATCCATGTAATTTATATGATGATGTCGAGTTCCGTATCGAAACTAGATGCAGAAGCATCCAAGTCTCAAGAAATACAAGGGTCAGCTTTGTCAAATCAATCACATGCCCATATGAGAGCAAATATATCGTCACCTATAGAATCTACAGTCTCGTTTCTTACGTCGTTTGTTAAGCAAACTTTGACACACAATCCATGCAATTTATATGATGATGTCGAGTTCCGTATCGAAATTAGATGCAGAAGCATCCAAGTATCACGAAATACAAGGGTCAGCTTTGTCAAATCAATCACATGTCCATATGAGAGCAAATATATCGTGAACTATAGAATCTACAGTCTCGTTTCTTACGTCGTTTGTTAAGCAAACTTTGACACACAATGCATGCAATTTATATGATGATGTCGAGTTCCGAATCGAAATTTGATGCAGAAGCATCCAAGTATCACGAAATACAAGGGTCAGCTTTGTCAAATCAATCACATGTCCATATGAGAGCAAATATATCGTGAACTATATAATCTACAGTCTCGTTACTTTCGTCGTTTGTTAAGCAAACTTTGACACACAATCCATGCAATTTATATGATGATGTCGAGTTCCGAATCGAAATTAGATGCAGAAGCATCCAAGTATCACGAAATACAAGGGTCAGCTTTGTCAAATCAATCACATGTCCATATGAGAGCAAATATATCGTCACCTATAGAATCTACAGTCTCGTTTCTTACGTCGTTTGTTAAGCAAACTTTGACACACAATCCATGCAATTTATATGATGATGTCGAGTTCCGAATCGAAATTAGATGCAGAAGCATCCAAGTCTCAAGAAATACAAGGGTCAGCTTTGTCAAATCAATCACATGTCCATATGAGAGCAAATATATCGTCACCTATAGAATCTACAGTCTCGTTTCTTACGCCGTTTGTTAAGCAAACTTTGACACACAATCCATGCAATTTATATGATGATGTCGAGTTCCGTATCGAAATTAGATGCAGAAGCATCCAAGTATCACGAAATACAAGGGTCAGCTTTGTCAAATCAATCACATGTCCATATGAGAGCAAATATATCGTGACCTATAGAATCTACAGTCTCGTTTCTTACGTCGTTTGTTAAGCAAACTTTGACACACAATCCATGCAATTTAAATAATGATGTCGAGTTCCGTATCGAAATTAGATGCAGAAGCATCCAAGTCTCACGAAATACAAGGGTCAGCTTTGTCAAATCAATCACATGTCCATATGAGAGCAAATATATCGTCACCTATAGAATCTACAGTCTCGTTTCTTACGTCGTTTGTTAAGCAAACTTTGACACACAATCCATGCAATTTATATGATGATGTCGAGTTCCGTATCGAAATTAGATGCAGAAGCATCCAAGTCTCAAGAAATACAAGGGTCAGCTTTGTCAAATCAATCACATGTCCATATGAGAGCAAATATATCGTCACCTATAGAATCTACAGTCTCGTTTCTTACGTCGTTTGTTAAGCAAACTTTGACACACAATCCATGCAATTTATATGATGATGTCGAGTTCCGTATCGAAATTAGATGCAGAAGCATCCAAGTCTCAAGAAATACAAGGGTCAGCTTTGTCAAATCAATCACATGTCCATATGAGAGCAAATATATCGTGACCTATAGAATCTACAGTCTCGTTTCTTACGTCGTTTGTTAAGCAAACTTTGACACACAATCCATGCAATTTATATGATGATGTCGAGTTCCGAATCGAAATTAGATGCAGAAGCATCCAAGTATCACGAAATACAAGGGTCAGCTTTGTCAAATCAATCACATGTCCATATGAGAGCAAATATATCGTGACCTATAGAATCTACAGTCTCGTTTCTTACGTCGTTTGTTAAGCAAACTTTGACACACAATCCATGCAATTTATATGATGATGTCGAGTTCCGAATCGAAATTAGATGCAGAAGCATCCAAGTCTCACAAGGGTCAGCTTTGTCAAATCAATCACATGTCCATATGAGAGCAAATATATCGTGACCTATAGAATCTACAGTCTCGTTTCTTACGTCGTTTGTTAAGCAAACTTTGACACACAATCCATGTAATTTATATGATGATGTCGAGTTCCGAATCGAAATTAGATGCAGAAGCATCCAAGTCTCATGAAATACAAGGGTCAGCTTTGTCAAATCAATCACATGTCCATATGAGAGCAAATATATCGTCACCTATAGAATCTACAGTCTCGTTTCTTACGTCGTTTTTTAAGCAAACTTTGACACACAATCCATGCAATTTATATGATGATGTCGAGTTCCGTATCGAAACTAGATGCAGAAGCATCCAAGTCTCACGAAATACAAGGGTCAGCTTTGTCAAATCAATCACATGTCCATATGAGAGCAAATATATCGTCACCTATAGAATCTACAGTCTCGTTTCTTACGTCGTTTGTTAAGCAAACTTTGACACACAATCCATGTAATTTATATGATGATGTCGAGTTCCGTATCGAAACTAGATGCAGAAGCATCCAAGTCTCAAGAAATACAAGGGTCAGCTTTGTCAAATCAATCACATGCCCATATGAGAGCAAATATATCGTCACCTATAGAATCTACAGTCTCGTTTCTTACGTCGTTTGTTAAGCAAACTTTGACACACAATCCATGCAATTTATATGATGATGTCGATTTCCGAATCGAAATTAGATGCAGAAGCATCCAAGTATCACGAAATACAAGGGTCAGCTTTGTCAAATCAATCACATGTCCATATGAGAGCAAATATATCGTGACCTATAGAATCTACAGTCTCGTTTCTTACGTCGTTTGTTAAGCAAACTTTGACACACAATCCATGCAATTTATATGATGATGTCGAGTTCCGTATCGAAATTAGATGCAGAAGCATCCAAGTATCACGAAATACAAGGGTCAGCTTTGTCAAATCAATCACATGTCCATATGAGAGCAAATATATCGTGAACTATAGAATCTACAGTCTCGTTTCTTACGTCGTTTGTTAAGCAAACTTTGACACACAATCCATGCAATTTATATGATGATGTCGAGTTCCGAATCGAAATTAGATGCAGAAGCATCCAAGTATCACGAAATACAAGGGTCAGCTTTGTCAAATCAATCACATGTCCATATGAGAGCAAATATATCGTCACCTATAGAATCTACAGTCTCGTTTCTTACGTCGTTTGTTAAGCAAACTTTGACACACAATCCATGCAATTTATATGATGATGTCGAGTTCCGAATCGAAATTAGATGCAGAAGCATCCAAGTCTCAAGAAATACAAGGGTCAGCTTTGTCAAATCAATCACATGTCCATATGAGAGCAAATATATCGTCACCTATAGAATCTACAGTCTCGTTTCTTACGCCGTTTGTTAAGCAAACTTTGACACACAATCCATGCAATTTATATGATGATGTCGAGTTCCGTATCGAAACTAGATGCAGAAGCATCCAAATCTCACGAAATACAAGGGTCAGCTTTGTCAAATCAATCACATGTCCATATGAGAGCAAATATATCGTGACCTATAGAATCTACAGTCTCGTTTCTTACGTCGTTTGTTAAGCAAACTTTGACACACAATCCATGCAATTTATATGATGATGTCGAGTTCCGTATCGAAATTAGATGCAGAAGCATCCAAGTCTCACGAAATACAAAGGTCAGCTTTGTCAAATCAATCACATGTCCATATGAGAGCAAATATATCGTGACCTATAGAATCTACAGCCTCGTTTCTTACGTCGTTTGTTAAGCAAACTTTGACACACAATCCATGCAATTTATATAATGATGTCGAGTTCCGTATCGAAATTAGATGCAGAAGCATCCAAGTATCACGAAATACAAGGGTCAGCTTTGTCAAATCAATCACATGTCCATATGAGAGCAAATATATCGTGACCTATAGAATCTACAGTCTCGTTTCTTACGTCGTTTGTTAAGCAAACTTTGACACACAATCCATGCAATTTATATGATGATGTCGAGTTCCGTATCGAAACTAGATGCAGAAGCATCCAAATCTCACGAAATACAAGGGTCAGCTTTGTCAAATCAATCACATGTCCATATGAGAGCAAATATATCGTGACCTATAGAATATACAGTCTCGTTTCTTACGTCGTTTGTTAAGCAAACTTTGACACACAATCCATGCAATTTATATGATGATGTCGAGTTCCGTATCGAAATTAGATGCAGAAGCATCCAAGTCTCACGAAATACAAGGGTCAGCTTTGTCAAATCAATCACATGTCCATATGAGAGCAAATATATCGTGACCTATAGAATCTACAGTCTCGTTTCTTACGTCGTTTGTTAAGCAAACTTTGACACACAATCCATGCAATTTATATAATGATGTCGAGTTCCGTATCGAAATTAGATGCAGAAGCATCCAAGTATCACGAAATACAAGGGTCAGCTTTGTCAAATCAATCACATGTCCATATGAGAGCAAATATATCGTGACCTATAGAATCTACAGTCTCGTTTCTTACGTCGTTTGTTAAGCAAACTTTGACACACAATCCATGCAATTTATATGATGATGTCGAGTTCCGTATCAAAACTAGATGCAGAAGCATCCAAATCTCACGAAATACAAGGGTCAGCTTTGTCAAATCAATCACATGTCCATATGAGAGCAAATATATCGTGACCTATAGAATATACAGTCTCGTTTCTTACGTCGTTTGTTAAGCAAACTTTGACACACAATCCATGCAATTTATATGATGATGTCGAGTTCCGTATCGAAATTAGATGCAGAAGCATCCAAGTCTCACGAAATACAAGGGTCAGCTTTGTCAAATCAATCACATGTCCATATGAGAGCAAATATATCGTGACCTATAGAATCTACAGTCTCGTTTCTTACGTCGTTTGTTAAGCAAACTTTGACACTCAATCCATGTAATTTATATAATGATGTCGAGTTCCGTATCGAAATTAGATGCAGAAGCATCCAAGTATCACGAAATACAAGGGTCAGCTTTGTCAAATCAATCACATGTCCATATGAGAGCAAATATATCGTGACCTATAGAATCTACAGTCTCGTTTCTTACGTCGTTTGTTAAGCAAACTTTGACACACAATCCATGCAATTTATATAATGATGTCGAGTTCCGTATCGAAATTAGATGCAGAAGCATCCAAGTCTCACGAAATACAAGGGTCAGCTTTGTCAAATCAATCACATGTCCATATGAGAGCAAATATATCGTGACCTATAGAATCTACAGTCTCGTTTCTTACGTCGTTTGTTAAGCAAACTTTGACACTCAATCCATGTAATTTATATAATGATGTCGAGTTCCGTATCGAAACTAGATGCAGAAGCATCCAAATCTCACGAAATACAAGGGTCAGCTTTGTCAAATCAATCACATGTCCATATGAGAGCAAATATATCGTGACCTATAGAATCTACAGTCTCGTTTCTTACGTCGTTTGTTAAGCAAACTTTGACACACAATCCATGCAATTTATATGATGATGTCGAGTTCCGAATCGAAATTAGATGCAGAAGCATCCAAGTATCACGAAATACAAGGGTCAGCTTTGTCAAATCAATCACATGTCCATATGAGAGCAAATATATCGTGACCTATAGAATCTACAGTCTCGTTTCTTACGTCGTTTGTTAAGCAAACTTTGACACACAATCCATGCAATTTATATAATGATGTCGAGTTCCGTATCGAAATTAGATGCAGAAGCATCCAAGTCTCACGAAATACAAGGGTCAGCTTTGTCAAATCAATCACATGTCCATATGAGAGCAAATATATCGTAACCTATAGAATCTACAGTCTCGTTTCTTACGTCGTTTGTTAAGCAAACTTTGACACACAATCCATGTAATTTATATGATGATGTCGAGTTCCGAATCGAAATTAGATGCAGAAGCATCCAAGTCTCAAGAAATACAAGGGTCAGCTTTGTCAAATCAATCACATGTCCATATGAGAGCAAATATATCGTCACCTATAGAATCTACAGTCTCGTTTCTTACGTCGTTTGTTAAGCAAACTTTGACACACAATCCATGCAATTTATATGATGATGTCGAGTTCCGTATCGAAACTAGATGCAGAAGCATCCAAGTCTCACGAAATACAAGGGTCAGCTTTGTCAAATCAATCACATGTCCATATGAGAGCAAATATATCGTCACCTATAGAATCTACAGTCTCGTTTCTTACGTCGTTTGTTAAGCAAACTTTGACACACAATCCATGTAATTTATATGATGATGTCGAGTTCCGTATCGAAACTAGATGCAGAAGCATCCAAGTCTCAAGAAATACAAGGGTCAGCTTTGTCAAATCAATCACATGTCCATATGAGAGCAAATATATCGTGACCTATAGAATCTACAGTCTCGTTTCTTACGTCGTTTGTTAAGCAAACTTTGACACACAATCCATGCAATTTATATAATGATGTCGAGTTCCGTATCGAAATTAGATGCAGAAGCATCCAAGTCTCACGAAATACAAGGGTCAGCTTTGTCAAATCAATCACATGTCCATATGAGAGCAAATATATCGTGACCTATAGAATCTACAGTCTCGTTTCTTACGTCGTTTGTTAAGCAAACTTTGACACTCAATCCATGTAATTTATATAATGATGTCGAGTTCCGTATCGAAACTAGATGCAGAAGCATCCAAATCTCACGAAATACAAGGGTCAGCTTTGTCAAATCAATCACATGTCCATATGAGAGCAAATATATCGTGACCTATAGAATCTACAGTCTCGTTTTTAACGTCGTTTGTTAAGCAAACTTTGACACACAATCCATGCAATTTATATGATGATGTCGAGTTCCGAATCGAAATTAGATGCAGAAGCATCCAAGTATCACGAAATACAAGGGTCAGCTTTGTCAAATCAATCACATGTCCATATGAGAGCAAATATATCGTGACCTATAGAATCTACAGTCTCGTTTCTTACGTCTTTTGTTAAGCAAACTTTGACACACAATCCATGCAATTTATATAATGATGTCGAGTTCCGTATCGAAATTAGATGCAGAAGCATCCAAGTCTCACGAAATACAAGGGTCAGCTTTGTCAAACCAATCACATGTCCATATGAGAGCAAATATATCGTGACCTATAGAATCTACAGTCTCGTTTCTTACGTCGTTTGTTAAGCAAACTTTGACACACAATCCATGTAATTTATATGATGATGTCGAGTTCCGAATCGAAATTAGATGCAGAAGCATCCAAGTCTCACGAAATACAAGGGTCAGCTTTGTCAAATCAATCACATGTCCATATGAGAGCAAATATATCGTCACCTATAGAATCTACAGTCTCGTTTCTTACGTCGTTTGTTAAGCAAACTTTGACACACAATCCATGTAATTTATATGATGATGTCGAGTTCCGTATCGAAACTAGATGCAGAAGCATCCAAGTCTCAAGAAATACAAGGGTCAGCTTTGTCAAATCAATCACATGCCCATATGAGAGCAAATATATCGTCACCTATAGAATCTACAGTCTCGTTTCTTACGTCGTTTGTTAAGCAAACTTTGACACACAATCCATGCAATTTATATGATGATGTCGAGTTCCGAATCGAAATTAGATGCAAAAGCATCCAAGTATCACGAAATACAAGGGTCAGTTTTGTCAAATCAATCACATGTCCATATGAGAGCAAATATATCGTGACCTATAGAATCTACAGCCTCGTTTCTTACGTCGTTTGTTAAGCAAACTTTGACACACAATCCATGCAATTTATATGATGATGTCGAGTTCCGAATCGAAATTAGATGCAGAAGCATCCAAGTATCACGAAATACAAGGGTCAGCTTTGTCAAATCAATCACATGTCCATATGAGAGCAAATATATCGTGACCTATAGAATCTACAGTCTCGTTTCTTACGTCGTTTGTTAAGCAAACTTTGACACACAATCCATGCAATTTATATGATGATGTCGAGTTCCGAATCGAAATTAGATGCAGAAGCATCCAAGTATCACGAAATGCAAGGGTCAGCTGTGTCAAATCAATCACATGTCCATATGAGAGCAAATATATCGTGACCTATAGAATCTACAGCCTCGTTTCTTACGTCGTTTGTTAAGCAAACTTTGACACACAATCCATGCAATTTATATAATGATGTCGAGTTCCGTATCGAAATTAGATGCAGAAGCATCTAAGTATCACGAAATACAAGGGTCAGCTTTGTCAAATCAATCACATGTCCATATGAGAGCAAATATATCGTGACCTATAGAATCTACAGTCTCGTTT
Source organism: Musca autumnalis (assembly GCF_047663935.1). Lineage (NCBI taxonomy): Eukaryota > Metazoa > Arthropoda > Insecta > Diptera > Muscidae > Musca > Musca autumnalis. The sequence continues at coordinate 22,523 of NW_027411951.1, forward strand.
CTTACGTCGTTTGTTAAGCAAACTTTGACACACAATCCATGCAATTTATATGATGATGTCGAGTTCCGAATCGAAATTAGATGCAGAAGCATCCAAGTATCACGAAATACAAGGTTCAGCTTTGTCAAATCAATCACATGTCCATATGAGAGCAAATATATCGTCACCTATAGAATCTACAGTCTCGTTTCTTACGTCGTTTGTTAAGCAAACTTTGACACACAATCCATGCAATTTATATGATGATGTCGAGTTCCGAATCGAAATTAGATGCAGAAGCATCCAAGTCTCAAGAAATACAAGGGTCAGCTTTGTTTCTTACGTCGTTTGTTAAGCAAACTTTGACACACAATCCATGCAATTTATATGATGATGTCGAGTTCCGAATCGAAATTAGATGCAGAAGCATCCAAGTCTCAAGAAATACAAGGGTCAGCTTTGTCAAATCAATCACATGTCCATATTGTAGCATGCTAGTCATTACTCTTTACTCTTTAACATACTGTAAATATGTCTAGTCTCTAAGCACCTAGCAAGTAAGAAACCAGTTTAGTCGTTAATTCCTCACTCTCCTACGAGAGATCACCTATAGAATCTACAGTCTCGTTTCTTACGTCGTTTGTTAAGCAAACTTTGACACACAATCCATGCAATTTATATGATGATGTCGAGTTCCGAATCGAAATTAGATGCAGAAGCATCCAAGTATCACGAAATACAAGGGTCAGTTTTGTCAAATCAATCACATGTCCATATGAGAGCAAATATATCGTGACCTATAGAATCTACAGCCTCGTTTCTTACGTCGTTTGTTAAGCAAACTTTGACACACAATCCATGCAATTTATATGATGATGTCGAGTTCCGAATCGAAATTAGATGCAGAAGCATCCAAGTATCACGAAATGCAAGGGTCAGCTGTGTCAAATCAATCACATGTCCATATGAGAGCAAATATATCGTGACCTATAGAATCTACAGCCTCGTTTCTTACGTCGTTTGTTAAGCAAACTTTGACACACAATCCATGCAATTTATATAATGATGTCGAGTTCCGTATCGAAATTAGATGCAGAAGCATCTAAGTATCACGAAATACAAGGGTCAGCTTTGTCAAATCAATCACATGTCCATTGTAATGAACACGAAGATTCGTTGAATGCAATTGTTGTATTTGTATTTTCTAGGCACTCGGGGATTTGGAATGAGATAGGACGGTGGGAGCCTTTGAATTTCTAGCTACAGTCGGATGGGGGGGTTTTTGTCCTTCTAAAATCCAACCCATGCTTGCATTACATTATTATTATAGACTCCCGGAATTACAAAAACAGCAGAAACTAAATAAATGGACCAGAAAATGATAATTTGTAAATATTTAAATACCCCACACAAAAAGACCATGATTTTAATGTGTAATTCCAGATGTCAGTCGTTGCCTACTAAGTTTCATACTCTCAGATGATATTGAGAGTATCGGCCTCTTTACCCTCGCCAACCAATATTCTACTGGCGTAAAAAAATTAATGTAGAATCCCAAAAGAGGTATCACTCTAATTCAATTACTAACCCATATTCACAAGAAACAGTCTATTTATATTTAAACGTTCATATTGTACATCAGTAACACTTTATTCAGATCATATTAAAAAATTTAAAAAGAAATTTCAATATTGGTATTATATATGAAAGAGCTAATCTTTAACGATAATGATTTGTACAATGGGTTTGTATATATTTAACATCATAATTCAAATTAAGATTCTTCTTTTCATATGCTTTTAATAAGCCTTGTATTTATATGATTAATTTTGATATTCTTTCAATAAGTTTATATGGGTTATCTAGGCTAAATGGCCCTCAAGGGGTTAAATTCGTATCTTTGAACTTATATTTTTGTACAACTCAATAATTAATATGTGGAGTTTATTATCCATTAAATTTAAAAGGATTGATGAACGAAGTTCATATGTTAAATAGAATAATTAGGAAAGATAGTATAAGACTACGCCGTTTGTATATTAAAATATTTGTATAGGCTTAGCCACTAATAACGTGAACAACTAACGAATGAAAATGACCCTTAAAGGGTTAAATTAAGTTTCTTCGAATAGATCTTATTGATCGCAAGCGAATATTTTATCAATGCAAATCAAAACAAATATAAAAATAAATATATTAGAGACATCATAATAATGAATAGAACTACATTGCAGGTTCAAAGAAGAACAAAAAAACAAAGATTGAGTGGAACATTTATTCTCACTGAAACATGTATGAACACTGAACTGCCAAGCAATAATATTTCTATTATATTATGATCTCTCTTTAAAAGCAATGATCGAGAAAGCAAACAAAATCAATATGTAAATAAATCAAATAATATTTGGTTTTTGTTTTGGTGCTTACCCCTTTACTCCGGTCTGCTTGAAGGCCTCCTTGCAGGAACTGGGTGTAGGTGTAATCTCTTCATTTAAGAGAGTTCGATGAAGCTAAATGTGAGTATATTGTTTCAGTTTGCCTTCATGGATTATGAATGATTTTTTTTTTTCTTTTTGTTTATCAATGAAATTTACGCATTACTATATGTAGGTAGAATTTGTATGATGTCAGATACTGAGCGTGGGAAAAATGTATTTGGGAAGTATCCCTTACTTAAGTAATATTAATTTGATTGATCAATTATATTATATGTGTAATATGATCAATCTCATGATAATATATGAGGTGCATTAATTCCATTGAATAAACAAAAAGAAAACTATATTCGTTCGATATGCAAATATCACTATAGATGTTATTTTACACTTCCGTGATACTTTTTAAATTTTAATACTCCAATATACGGACATCAATGTGATAAGTTCTGGAACATAGCCTTTTACACTTGTTGACTTAGTATTGTGGATTAGGATAAATCAATCCGGTGATGATATGTTGAAAAATGTTGGAATCACACAACGACAACTTTTTATTCCCAAATTCAGTACGGCACAAATAATTAAGTTATGGTGTCACTGTGTGATTATCGTATGTTTGTTATTAACGTTTAGTAGCACTGGTAACAGAAATGGGGACAATGACGTCATCAATGAGTTTGGTTGAGGTTAGACTTTTTTGAAGACTGGATGTTGGATTTGATTAACACACTGCCTTTTGAATAGTCAAATGTATGTTGAGGTTGGACACTTCAAATAACAGAATCCACGAGCACAGGTTTCGAAAAAACCAATTATAGTCCAATGGCAGGGTTGTCTACCAAGGAATGCATTTGGATGTTAGAGGTGTCGGGGTTGCATTAATGCCAATATGCACTTGGCACAATGCAACCATTTACAAGAGGGATTGTCTGGACGTGATGAAACGTGGATATATTCTGCCTCCTTGCGCAATGCCAACGTTTACAATGGGTAATCTCCGGGATTGTAGCAGAATGGAGAAAATCTGCTTCCAACAATTGCCACCAGAAACTTTCCAACGTAGCGCACAAAATATTTTTAGGTCGAGTTTAAAGCGGTATAAGCTCTAGGAGAGGGTTTCTTCCAATTATAGCACCAGAAGTTTCAGATTTCCAGATACAACCTCGTTGGTAACTTTTTGCAGACAAAATATCAATCTAAAGATGATATTTTGTTAAAATACTTTTCGCTTTCAAAGAATTGCACTTTATAGTACTAACCTTTCTGTGTTAGAATTTGCTTGAAATCAGGATGGATGTTAAATATAAAACTTTAATTTGATTCAGACAATTTTTGATCTTATAGCTTCAATGGTTTTCACAGAAAGGAAGTAGCTAAAATTGTCAAATGATATTGATACTACTTTTAGACTTGAGAAACTTCAAGAAGAAGGAGGAACGTCAAATGTGCTAGAACGATTATAATCGATCGATAACAAACCTGTAAGGGGCCAATATGCAGTACGGATTTGACAAAATTTTGGTCACGAAATTCTTAATATAAGCTATATTTTTAAAATAATAATATTTTTTCATAACTTATATTTTAATGAAAATTTAATTTAGAAAGGATATTTAAGGATAATTCACAAAATTTTGTCCTTGAAATTGCAATACATGCTTGACGAACGTAATGTGTACGTAAGGTGCGTCATGCATACTGATCATCGTCATGCAAAGTTCAGGTCGATAAATTGTGCTGTGACAAGATCACAAGATCGATTCATAATCAAAACAAAAACAATGCATAAAACATGCTATGAAAAAAAACGATATGATATGAAATGATAGATATGATCAAAACAAAACAAATAAAATTTCTCCAGATCTAAATTTTTTTTCCTTTTTTTCTGGTAAGTGTGAGATGCATTTGCACATATTTTTTTACTTAATTTTGATGTAATTTTCAGGAGCGTGCTAATGGATCTACTTGAAGAAAAGCCAATGATGGTATTCTGGTATTTTGCGAATGTTATATTATGAAAAGTGATTTTATTGGAATGAAGATCTTATTGAATAGAGGACCAAAATATATATCAGTGTATCAACACAGAAATCCAATGCCACAAATTCTGAATGTGAAGATCATGATAACTTGGATAAGATAGAAACATCAATATTTTGCGGATTATTTCCATATGTTCCGAAATCACGGTGGTTTGTGTGGCAGATTCCGGTGTCGTTTATAAAATCTCGTACTCCTACTTAAAAGTGAAATTATCAAAACAATGGAATAAAAATGAAATAAAGTTGGGAGATGAGAAAGAGTCTGACTTCCACAAAGTGATGATTTCTTCAATATGAGGGGTGCAGAAGAGTTTTAGTTCAATGATATGGCATTTGCGTGTTGTTAACACTGCAACACCGCTTTGTTTAGAGAAAGTTTTGTGGAACCAAAAAGGTACTTAGGAAGAACAAAAATACTTGCAACTGTAAATGATTAGGAAAGTAATATTTTCTTGGTGGAATACCGTTTACATAACTTGTGGTTTTATTTCAGTTTGAATTAAATGGTGTCATAAGGCGTTTTTGTAGACTATATGGTTTTAAGGTTTGTATTCAATTTTGCAAAAAAAAAAAATTATGAAAACGTCCACCACAAGCCTGATAATTCAGGACGATAGAAACTGAATTAGACGGAAAACAGGACGTTAATTCAGGCTCGAATGTCTTTAGTATGGTATGTTCCTTTGTGTTTACCATCTTCATCCTCCAATACGTAGTAGTTATTACCCAACTTTTCTGTTACTTTAGCCTTGATAAAGACTGGTGACAGTTTGGCGTTGAAACTTTTCTCGAGATTGCTTTGAGCAAAGTTTCGTCGAAATACTGTTTCACCAATGTTAAACGCTCGGGGTCTAGTGCGAAGGTTATACGAACTTTGGTTTCTTTCGTAAGCTTCTCGTATATGCTTACGTAGATCTTGACGAATAATTTGTAGTTCGTCATCCCTTTGCAGGTTTATGCTTGGCTCGTTTAACAGTTTTAGCTTTCTCATTAGCTCGTATGAGGACGCGTGGGTCACCATGTCGAACCCATACAAAGCGTGATAGGGGGAACATTTGATGGATTGGTGAATTGTATTGCGCAATGCGCAACTAATGGCCGTCAAGTTTTGATCCCATAGCTTATGATCATTTTTTAAATACGCCCGAATGCCAGCAATCAGAGAGCGATTTACCCTCTCTGAGGCATTCGATTGCGGCGAATACAATGCCGTGTAGGTATGTTTTATGCCGAGGGATGTAAACAATGCGTTCAGTTCGTTGGATTTAAACTGACTGCCATTGTCACTAACGATGTATTCGGGGACCCCGTATACATGAAAAATGTGTTTTTGGAGGTAATCTTGGATTAGGTTCGAGGTGAATTTCCGCAAAGGGCAAATCCAATGAAACTTGGACATATGGTCCAATACTATTAACAAACCTATGTTGCCGGATTTACTCCGAGGGTATGGTCCTAGTAGGTCTATATAAAGGCGCTGGAATGGACGAGATGTTTCCACCAAATTACCCATGGGTGGCTTAAGAACTACATTTGGGGCTTTGGTGGTTTTACACACCTCACAATTACGGATGTAATCACGAACATCTCGAACCATTCCAGGCCAGAAAAATGTACGTCTGAGCAACTCAAGCGTTTTAGCCATGCCTCCGTGAGAAGCCACAGGAACGTCATGAGCTTTATATATGGTTTCGGTTCGTAGAGGTGATGGAACCCAGAGCTTCCACGATTGGTTTTGCTGTGTTTCATCCCCTAAATAATGTTCGGTTCGAAAGTATACGAACTTGTCGATGACTTTCAAATCGGGATATTGAACCTCATTACTCGATATTCGTTTCTTCAAATCCATGTATTCCAAATCATTGTCAAAGTAAGGGGAGTCCAAGTCAATGCCGGGGTCTGAGATATCAATGCTGCTAACTTCAGCTTCTGGAATGCGAGACAGTGCATCGGGGACCACATGATCACTACCCTTTCTGTGGCTAATAGAGAACTTATATGGCTGTAACTTGAACACCCATCGAGCGAGTCTGCCGCTCAAGTCGGGTTGTCTCATTAGCCACAGAAGGCTTGAGTGATCAGTGATCACCTCGAATTCCTGCATTTCCAGGTAGCAGCGAAACTTTTTTATGGCTTCTATGGCTGCTAAACATTCTCTTTCTGTAACAGAGTAGTTACGCTGAGAACTGTTTAGTTTCTTGCTCATAAAAGCAATCGGTTTTTCGTTACCGTATTGATCGAGCTGAACCAGTACTGCCCCAATCCCGAAGTCACTAGCATCGCAATGGAGGTAAAACTTCTTCGAGAAATCGGGATTGGTCAGTACTGGCGCTGAAGTTAACAGAGATTTCACCCTTTCGAAAGCTACTTGTGCCTCAGAAGTCCATTGAAACTTCCTTTTTGAAGACAAAACTTCTGTTATAGGGAACGTTTCTGTAGAAAAGTTCTGCAGAAACCTCCGGTACCAGCCGGCTAAACCGAGGAAACCGCGGACTTGTTTTAAGTTCCTTGGTACTGGCCAGTTTTGGATAGCAGAGATCTTGTCAGGGTCTGTAGTTATACCACCATTACCAATGATATAACCCAAATAGTTGACAGAGGTGACACAGAATTTGCTTTTCGACACGTTAAGTGTCAAATTAGCTTTCCGAAATTGGGCTGAAATACGCAAAAGAATATCGAGATGTGAAGAAAAATCCTCAGAAACGATGACCATGTCATCTAGGTACCCAAATACTGAATGACGCAATTCTGGCGAAATAAGCTCGTCCATTAGTCTGCACATTGTTTGAGGGGCATTGCACAGCCCGAAAGGCATCACTACAAACTGATATAGTGGCCTTCCCGGGACTGTGAATGCCGTCAATGCCTTTGACTTTTGGTCGAGACCTATTTGCCAGAATGCGTCCTTCAAGTCCAGTTTAGAGATGATGTTGGCTTTAGGAAGCCGGGACAGAATACCCTCGATGTTGGGGAGAGGGTACGCATCTTTCTTCGTCACTGAGTTTAGTTTTCGAGCATCCAAACAAAGTCGAACTTTGTTTGGTTTCACAACAAGTCGCATGGGGGAACTCCATGGACTGTTGGATGGCTCTATTACCCCTAACTTAAGCATACGATCAATCTCCCCGAACATCATTTTTTCCACGGCTGGCGATACCGGATAAAAACGCTGTTTTATCGGTTGGGCATCACCAACGTCTATGGAATGTGTGATTAAATCTGTTCTGCCAAGACCTTGGACTTCGAAATTAGGGAAGAGTTTAATTACAGCATCTAGTTGCTGTCTTTCTTGATTTGACAAAGGGAAAAATGTAAGATTTGACGACTCTTTGTTCACCTCGGCAACAGGAAATTCAACCGCCGATAGATTTGGTGAACTAATGCCGTTATTATTCAAGGCAATTATATCAGAGGAACTGAGAAGATTCTGGAGAAGGTTGAACGATTTCCAGAAATCGATGCCTAGAATGAGGTTTTGGGAAATAGTAGGGATAATAAACAGTTTAAGTGTTCGTGTTTGACCTCTAAAAGTGACGTTAACGTCGACCCACCCTAATACATGCTGTATATTTCCATCGGCTGTTCGTACATGCGATTTAGCAGGTTTGAAAACATCATATTTTGAAAAATTGTGTTGCGCTAAATTTCCGCCAATACAGCTGATGTTTGCTCCTGTATCGAGGAGACCAAATTCGTCAAAATTAAGGAAGGATACCTTTGCGTAATATCGCATATCCTTTGGGTTTGAAATAATGGTCGATATACGAATATTTCGACACATCTTTTTGGTTTTAAAAAATCGCCTAAGACGGACAGTGGACCTTTTGGGTTTGCTTACATGATAAATTTCATTAACATTGAATATTTCGTCTCTCTTCTGGAGATAGATTTCCCACCTTTTGTGGAGGGGTAGTTTTGGATATATGATCCGGGAGGTGTCAGAAGTGTTAATGTCGGTGTTAATGTCAAAACGAGGTTTTTTAAGTATTGTTATTGGGGTTTGTGCACTATCAGCAACATTGCTGACTTTAGACAAGGTTTGAGTAGAGATTGGTAAATCTGGGACAGAGCTAAGAGTACATTTTGTTTGAGAATAAACATTTATACCGGGTCCTTGTGATGGACCATCGATTTCAAGTTTTTTGTCTGTGATCTAGATAAGCAGAATGAACACTGTGGCTTATAGATGCCTTTGGCACCACAGCCATAGCAAAATATACTTCTTTCCTCGAGACAATCATGCCAGTGATGGCCTACCTTGTCACAATTCCAGCATTTTGGATTTGTGTCAGGCTTGCGGATTGCGTCTACTGAAGGGCTCTCGATAGAATCATCATTTTCAGGTTCTTCGCTATCTAAAGGAGCAACGTACCTACGAGGCATAGTATTGGGATTCGGGTTACGACTTGAGAGGTTTTTACGAACATAGTCGTCATTGAGAAAATTTTCTCTCATCTGAACTAGTTTTCTCAGATGAGATAAGGATCTTATTGGCACGTATAAAAGATCCTGCCTGATTTCAGGCCGTAGGTTCCGAGCTATTATTTCAATAAGCTCCTGTTCGGACATTGGACAGGTAAGTTTGTCAGCGATGAGGGAGAGAGCGTCAAAGAAGGAATCATAAGACTCACCAGGTCTTTGCTTTCTACTTCTCATCTCCTCACGCAGATCAAACGAAGACTTCATTTGTCTGTACTGATTAGTAATGGCTTCACAAAACAAGTCCCAAGTGATAAATCTGGCTTGTTTGTGGAATCGCCAGTACCAATCACGGGCTTTTCCTGTCAATAGCGTATTTAAATTACTGCAGATGACAGTGAAATCATTATTAAAATGGTCTCTAGTAAGGGTCTTGACCCTATATAGAAATTCTTCTATAGTAAGCCCATTGGGAGAACCGTCAAACTTCAAATTCCAATTGTTGATTATTGACGTTACTTTCTCCACATGCATGCTGTTGGTAGAGGAAGAATACTGTGTATTTGGAGAAGAGTTGACTGTTGGGAAGTTTGTATTTGCATGATTGGTTTGCGTCTGAGGGGGATTTATGTTAGGACGGGGATAATTAGCACCGTTCAAAGGCATATTTGGAATATTATATGGAGGAATAATATTGTTATTATTGTAAGGAATTTGAAAATAAGTTGGTTGTTGGTTGTTTCCTGGTCGGTGTTTAGAAGGAACAGGTTGTGTATTATTACTGGTGGTTGGTAACTGTTGAGAAAGGTTTGTGCTTTGTAGAAGACGTGTGAGCGTTGCTTCAATCATCTGGTTGATTTGGTGATAACCGATATTGTTGTTATTATTAGCAGTTGTTGGGGGAATTGTGGGATTCTGCAAAGGAGATGCATCTAAATGTATCTGATTTGAAATACAGTTATTCCTATTCGGAGTTTGTAACAGATTGTTAGCACTTATTGGGGGAATCGTAGGATGCTGTAGAGGAGAACCATCTAAATGTAGCTGATTGGAAATGCTGTTGTTCTGATTCGGAGTTTGTAACAGATCTCTGTTTGGACCAGAGCTAGCATTTAGGAATTGGTTTTGAGTTTCTTGGAATAAATTCCGAGATGTACTCCTTGTATTATATACTTTACTCATGGCTCCTCGTCCTCTAGTACTTTTACCAGTGTTTTTACTAACTTGTGGAAGAGGTGGTAGAGGTGGAGGTTTCGGGGCAAAGCTCATGGCACGAAGCTCATTAGGTGCAAAAGAACGTTTGCATGTAGGACAAGTGGACGACTCAGTTGAGTATGTTTCAATACATGGCCGATGAAACGAATGCCAACATTCGTTTATAACTACACATTCTTGACCTTCCAGTGATTCATTACAAATGTGACATACTGGGACTGTACCATTTGAAGCAACTGGTGGCTGTTCGGCTGGCGGTGGAGACTGTGAAGACTCCGCCATTATGAAAAGTACTGACAATTATTATTCAGTTGAAAATATTAAGACAATGTCGATTTCAGAATGTGCAAAAACTGTTTTGGTAGTATTTTGTATCTACCTGTATTTCAATTAGATGAAACTTAAACTTGGAAGCGGATAATACAAATTGAATTGCCAGAATTTCATAAAAATGGATTATTTCAAAAGTTTATGAAATTTCAATGTTCATAATTATATAGATGAATTATAGAAGAACATTTGTTAAATGTTATCTCAGAAATAAAAAAAATATATATTTGCAGATTCAGATCGATGCAAATAATATACCAAGGTAATCAAAGTTAATAATTGATTGACGTTTCTTGCTTTTTTATGGGCGTTATTGAGAAGAGTGAGGGCATACGACTAACGTAGATATAAAAACAGGCTATGGAGTTAAGTGTAGAGTTTTTATTCTCAGAAAGTTGGACAAACCAGCTATATGACAATTTCCTTTAGTCTTCGTCTGTTCATCAATGGTCACCTACTCGCCAATGCAAATAGAGCGATATCCAGAAGGATAACAGCGGCCGATACCAAAGTCTACAAATCACTGAAAACACAAAAATCTACTCAAAACTATATGAGGAGACAAATTGCACTTATAACATTTTAAAAGGCGACTAAAAGGTTACCAAATAGCAAACGGTCAGCTAGATGAGGTTAACCTCAGTCTGCTGAAATTCCAGTAAGGTATTGATAGCTATTCTGACACCCAATATCCTGCCATAAGAAAAATTTGAAACTTCTCACGAAACATGAACTCTAGAAAATGTGAAAATTGAAGAAAATAGAGCCAAAAGACTGGGTAATCAAATCTTTTCGCCCCACGTTGGGCGCCAAATTATGTAATGAACACGAAGATTCGTTGAATGCAATTGTTGTATTTGTATTTTCTAGGCACTCGGGGATTTGGAATGAGATAGGACGGTGGGAGCCTTTGAATTTCTAGCTACAGTCGGATGGGGGGGTTTTTGTCCTTCTAAAATCCAACCCATGCTTGCATTACATTATTATTATAGACTCCCGGAATTACAAAAACAGCAGAAACTAAATAAATGGACCAGAAAATGATAATTTGTAAATATTTAAATACCCCACACAAAAAGACCATGATTTTAATGTGTAATTCCAGATGTCAGTCGTTGCCTACTAAGTTTCATACTCTCAGATGATATTGAGAGTATCGGCCTCTTTACCCTCGCCAACCAATATTCTACTGGCGTAAAAAAATTAATGTAGAATCCCAAAAGAGGTATCACTCTAATTCAATTACTAACCCATATTCACAAGAAACAGTCTATTTATATTTAAACGTTCATATTGTACATCAGTAACACTTTATTCAGATCATATTAAAAAATTTAAAAAGAAATTTCAATATTGGTATTATATATGAAAGAGCTAATCTTTAACGATAATGATTTGTACAATGGGTTTGTATATATTTAACATCATAATTCAAATTAAGATTCTTCTTTTCATATGCTTTTAATAAGCCTTGTATTTATATGATTAATTTTGATATTCTTTCAATAAGTTTATATGGGTTATCTAGGCTAAATGGCCCTCAAGGGGTTAAATTCGTATCTTTGAACTTATATTTTTGTACAACTCAATAATTAATATGTGGAGTTTATTATCCATTAAATTTAAAAGGATTGATGAACGAAGTTCATATGTTAAATAGAATAATTAGGAAAGATAGTATAAGACTACGCCGTTTGTATATTAAAATATTTGTATAGGCTTAGCCACTAATAACGTGAACAACTAACGAATGAAAATGACCCTTAAAGGGTTAAATTAAGTTTCTTCGAATAGATCTTATTGATCGCAAGCGAATATTTTATCAATGCAAATCAAAACAAATATAAAAATAAATATATTAGAGACATCATAATAATGAATAGAACTACATTGCAGGTTCAAAGAAGAACAAAAAAAAAAACAAAGATTGAGTGGAACATTTATTCTCACTGAAACATGTATGAACACTGAACTGCCAAGCAATAATATTTCTATTATATTATGATCTCTCTTTAAAAGCAATGATCGAGAAAGCAAACAAAATCAATATGTAAATAAATCAAATAATATTTGGTTTTTGTTTTGGTGCTTACCCCTTTACTCCGGTCTGCTTGAAGGCCTCCTTGCAGGAACTGGGTGTAGGTGTAATCTCTTCATTTAAGAGAGTTCGATGAAGCTAAATGTGAGTATATTGTTTCAGTTTGCTTTCATGGATTATGAATGATTTTTTTTTTTCTTTTTGTTTATCAATGAAATTTACGCATTACTATATGTAGGTAGAATTTGTATGATGTCAGATACTGAGCGTGGGAAAAATGTATTTGGGAAGTATCCCTTACTTAAGTAATATTAATTTGATTGATCAATTATATTATATGTGTAATATGATCAATCTCATGATAATATATGAGGTGCATTAATTCCATTGAATAAACGAAAAGAAAACTATATTCGTTCGATATGCAAATATCACTATAGATGTTATTTTACACTTCCGTGATACTTTTTAAATTTTAATACTCCAATATACGGACATCAATGTGATAAGTTCTGGAACATAGCCTTTTACACTTGTTGACTTAGTATTGTGGATTAGGATAAATCAATCCGGTGATGATATGTTGAAAAATGTTGGAATCACACAACGACAACTTTTTATTCCCAAATTCAGTACGGCACAAATAATTAAGTTATGGTGTCACTGTGTGATTATCGTATGTTTGTTATTAACGTTTAGTAGCACTGGTAACAGAAATGGGGACAATGACGTCATCAATGAGTTTGGTTGAGGTTAGACTTTTTTGAAGACTGGATGTTGGATTTGATTAACACACTGCCTTTTGAATAGTCAAATGTATGTTGAGGTTGGACACTTCAAATAACAGAATCCACGAGCACAGGTTTCGAAAAAACCAATTATAGTCCAATGGCAGGGTTGTCTACCAAGGAATGCATTTGGATGTTAGAGGTGTCGGGGTTGCATTAATGCCAATATGCACTTGGCACAATGCAACCATTTACAAGAGGGATTGTCTGGACGTGATGAAACGTGGATATATTCTGCCTCCTTGCGCAATGCCAACGTTTACAATGGGTAATCTCCGGGATTGTAGCAGAATGGAGAAAATCTGCTTCCAACAATTGCCACCAGAAACTTTCCAACGTAGCGCACAAAATATTTTTAGGTCGAGTTTAAAGCGGTATAAGCTCTAGGAGAGGGTTTCTTCCAATTATAGCACCAGAAGTTTCAGATTTCCAGATACAACCTCGTTGGTAACTTTTTGCAGACAAAATATCAATCTAAAGATGATATTTTGTTAAAATACTTTTCGCTTTCAAAGAATTGCACTTTATAGTACTAACCTTTCTGTGTTAGAATTTGCTTGAAATCAGGATGGATGTTAAATATAAAACTTTAATTTGATTCAGACAATTTTTGATCTTATAGCTTCAATGGTTTTCACAGAAAGGAAGTAGCTAAAATTGTCAAATGATATTGATACTACTTTTAGACTTGAGAAACTTCAAGAAGAAGGAGGAACGTCAAATGTGCTAGAACGATTATAATCGATCGATAACAAACCTGTAAGGGGCCAATATGCAGTACGGATTTGACAAAATTTTGGTCACGAAATTCTTAATATAAGCTATATTTTTAAAATAATAATATTTTTTCATAACTTATATTTTAATGAAAATTTAATTTAGAAAGGATATTTAAGGATAATTCACAAAATTTTGTCCTTGAAATTGCAATACATGCTTGACGAACGTAATGTGTACGTAAGGTGCGTCATGCATACTGATCATCGTCATGCAAAGTTCAGGTCGATAAATTGTGCTGTGACAAGATCACAAGATCGATTCATAATCAAAACAAAAACAATGCATAAAACATGCTATGAAAAAAAACGATATGATATGAAATGATAGATATGATCAAAACAAAACAAATAAAATTTCTCCAGATCTAAATTTTTTTTCCTTTTTTTCTGGTAAGTGTGAGATGCATTTGCACATATTTTTTTACTTAATTTTGATGTAATTTTCAGGAGCGTGCTAATGGATCTACTTGAAGAAAAGCCAATGATGGTATTCTGGTATTTTGCGAATGTTATATTATGAAAAGTGATTTTATTGGAATGAAGATCTTATTGAATAGAGGACCAAAATATATATCAGTGTATCAACACAGAAATCCAATGCCACAAATTCTGAATGTGAAGATCATGATAACTTGGATAAGATAGAAACATCAATATTTTGCGGATTATTTCCATATGTTCCGAAATCACGGTGGTTTGTGTGGCAGATTCCGGTGTCGTTTATAAAATCTCGTACTCCTACTTAAAAGTGAAATTATCAAAACAATGGAATAAAAATGAAATAAAGTTGGGAGATGAGAAAGAGTCTGACTTCCACAAAGTGATGATTTCTTCAATATGAGGGGTGCAGAAGAGTTTTAGTTCAATGATATGGCATTTGCGTGTTGTTAACACTGCAACACCGCTTTGTTTAGAGAAAGTTTTGTGGAACCAAAAAGGTACTTAGGAAGAACAAAAATACTTGCAACTGTAAATGATTAGGAAAGTAATATTTTCTTGGTGGAATACCGTTTACATAACTTGTGGTTTTATTTCAGTTTGAATTAAATGGTGTCATAAGGCGTTTTTGTAGACTATATGGTTTTAAGGTTTGTATTCAATTTTGCAAAAAAAAAAAATTATGAAAACGTCCACCACACCATATGAGAGCAAATATATCGTGACCTATAGAATCTACAGTCTCGTTTCTTACGTCGTTTGTTAAGCAAACTTTGACACACAATCCATGCAATTTATATGATGATGTCGAGTTCCGAATCGAAATTAGATGCAGAAGCATCCAAGTATCACGAAATACAAGGTTCAGCTTTGTCAAATCAATCACATGTCCATATGAGAGCAAATATATCGTCACCTATAGAATCTACAGTCTCGTTTCTTACGTCGTTTGTTAAGCAAACTTTGACACACAATCCATGCAATTTATATGATGATGTCGAGTTCCGAATCGAAATTAGATGCAGAAGCATCCAAGTCTCAAGAAATACAAGGGTCAGCTTTGTCAAATCAATCACATGTCCATATTGTAGCATGCTAGTCATTACTCTTTACTCTTTAACATACTGTAAATATGTCTAGTCTCTAAGCACCTAGCAAGTAAGAAACCAGTTTAGTCGTTAATTCCTCACTCTCCTACGAGAGCAAGGGTGGGTGCGTTGTTGTGTGGGCGTTGATGGCTGCCTAACAAACATGACGGATTGAAAAGAGTTAGTTCTAAACGAGACACACAACACCGCAGCCGCGCTTACGCTAAGAAATAAAGAACAAATAACCAAACAACTAAACCACTAAAGTGTTTTAAGAAATAAAGAAGAAAAAATAATCAAACAACTAAACCACCACAGTGTTTTGATCTGCAGAAACAGCGGGTATACCACAATCTCAGAAGTGGGCGTGTAGCTTTTTTCTTTTTTCGCCTACAAAAGAATAAATAAATTAGCGAATAAATTGCTGCTGACAAGACTTTCCCTTCGGCCAACAAATTAAAAATGGAAGATCAACAGCTACGTGTTGATAAAGAAATGACAGTTACGGAAGGTGATGATAGAAATGCAGACAATGTAACGCTACGATCAAAAAAAAATATTGTGCCGCTGTTGGTGGACAGCGAGGAGGAACAAAGTGCGGCCATACAAGTTCAGAAAAAAGTACAGTCGACGGTTGCGGTACAAAAAGAAATAAATTTTGAAGAAAAGAAATCAGAAAAATCTACAGATGGTGGTGTTCCAGAAAAAAGTGGCGAAGAGACAACACAAAAAATTACCGATAGCCCTTCAACAGAAACAAATTTACAGTTAACAACAAAACAATGCAGCCAAAAAGATGAAATGAAGGTCAAATCAAAAATGACAGACGGCGCGTTCGGCGAAATAAATTTGCAGCTACCTAAAAAACATACCGAAAAAGACACAACGACAAAGATGAGAGAAAAAGTGATGGAGTTATTAAAACGAGAAAACGAGCTACTGAAGAAGGAAAAACAAATGCTGGAGAGGGAAAATAATTTACTGAAGTTACTCTCCGGTAACAACAACAACGACGTGGTAGGAGAAATGTTTAAACAATTTTGTTTGATGTTCGGTTCAAACGAAAGTAAACTGGAGTTGAGGAAAAAATTTGAACGTCGTGTGTGGAAGACCGACGAAAATTTCGCTGACTATTGTAATGAAAAGGTAAAGTTGGCGAGCAAATTAAAACTCGAAGAGGACGAACTACTGGAGTACGTGGTTGAGGGCATACCAAACATTCAGCTGCGACGTCAGACGGTAATGCAGCAGTATAAGAGCGTTACCGATTTGTGCAAAGCCTTGGCTTCGATTACGTTACCAAAAGTGAGGGATGCTGGCCGCGCTGCGCCTGCCGCCAAGTTGGATGCCAGATGCTACAACTGCAATAGTGTAGGCCATTATGCGGCTGACTGCAGCAAGCCTCGGCGACAACCGGGAACCTGCTACGCCTGCGGCGGCGACGACCACACGGTAGCTCGCTGCGAAAAGAACAAAAAGAAGAATGCAATGGAGAATATTTACGTAAGATATTTTAGTTATGCTTTTAATTCTAGACATAATTTTAAATTTTATTTAGAAAGCCTCGTAGATACCGGTAGCTCAATAAGTTTGGTTAAAGAAGACGTGTTGCCACATGGAATTAAAATTTTTCCCCTTACAAGATACAGCCTATTACGGCCTTAATTTTTCAAAATTAAAAACAATTGGATTTTGTATTTCTTTTTTAATATTACAAAATAAATGTTTTGAACTTAAAATGATAGTGGTCGATAGTTCTTCAATGAAATATGCAGTATTGTTGGGTCGAGACTTTTTAGATATAACAAATAGCAAATTAATGCTATTTGGTTTAGAAACAAGTTCAGTAGACCGTCAAAACATTATGCCACAACAAAAATTACAGACTGCTTTATGCTCCACCAATTTGTGTGAAGAACAAAATTTTATGAATCAGTTACTACAAATTGATGTTTCAAATAATTATGAAGATTTAGATTTGAAGATAGGTACAAACATTCCGCAGCAAGTTTCAGATAAGTTAAAGACGTTGTTCAAACAAAATTATGCAGATGTTAAACAGCCACATTTGCCAGAGATACGGTGTGAGATGAAGTTAGTTCTACAAAACCCAAAACCCTTCAATTGCCCCCCAAGACGACTTTCTTATGCGGAGAAGCAAGAGTTACAGAAATTGTTGGACGACTATTTGGACAAAGAGATAATCAGGCCTAGTGAATCAGAGTATGCTTCACCCATTGTGTTAGTTAGAAAAAAAACCGGAGACATGCGTATGTGTGTAGATTTCCGAAGTTTAAATAAAATTACAGCAAAGCACAATTATCCGATCCCTTTGATCGACGACCTTTTAGAAAGTTTAGCAAATAAAAAACTTTTCACAAAGTTAGACCTTAAAAATGGTTTCCATCATGTGTTTATGAGCGAAGACTCTATAAAATATACGGCGTTCATCACGCCCTTAGGACAATATGAATTTTTACGCATGCCGTTTGGACTGAAAAACGCTCCATCGGTATTTCAGATGTTTATAAACAATGTTTTTAAAGATTTAATAAAAAAAGGGGATGTTGTGATATATTTAGACGACATTATGATTGCCACTGTGGATGTTGAGCGACATTTAGAAATTATTGGAGAGGTAATGCGTAGGTTAGTGAAAAACAAGTTGCAGTTACGATTAGACAAGTGCGAATTTTTACGCGACAATATAAAATATTTAGGTTATATAGTTGACTCACAAGGGGTACGAGCTGACGACAGAGGTTTAGAAGCTATAAGAAACTTCCCTATACCGAACAAAATACGGTCTGTGCAAAGCTTTTTGGGTTTGTGCTCGTATTTTAGACGCTTCATAAAAGATTTTTCGATTTTAGCTAAACCACTTTATGACTTAACGAGAAAGGATAGAGAATTTATTTTTGGAAAATTAGAGTTAGATACGTTTGAATTGTTGAAGACAAAACTTTTGGAATCACCTGTGTTAGCTTTGTATGATCCGTCCGCAGAAACTGAACTCCATTGCGACGCAAGCGCAATAGGTTTCGGTGCTATTTTGATGCAGAGACGGGATGATAAGAAGTGGCACCCAGTGTTTTATTTTTCGAAAAGAGCAACTGACGCGGAATCAAAATTTCACAGTTATGAACTAGAAACTTTAGCAATAGTTTATGCGCTCCGTAGATTTCGAGTATATTTATTCGGCAAAACGTTTAAAATAGTCACTGACTGTAATTCGTTAACCCTAACTCTCAATAAAAGCGAATTAAACCCTAGAATTGCCAGGTGGGCCTTAGAATTACAAAATTTCGATTATACAGTACAACACAGAGAGGGACGGCGAATGCAACATGTAGATGCACTAAGTCGCTCATTAGATATTATGATTGTAGAAACCAATACTTTCGAAGAAAATTTGATCATTGCTCAAAATAAAGATCCCGACATTGTCGAAATAAAAAACAAGTTACAGACGTCCGACCATAAATATTATGAGATGAGAAATGGCGTGTTATACAGAAAACTCAAAACGGGAAAATTGCTTTTTGTAGTTCCTGCTCAAATGGAGACACATGTTTTGTTTAGGTACCATGATGAAATGGGACATATCGGCATTAACAAAGTTACAGAACTAATAAATAAAACTTACTGGTTTCCTCACATAAACAACAAGGTTAAAGACCACATTCAAAACTGTTTAAAATGCATAGCTTTTTCCCCTAAAAGTGGTCCTGTTGAGGGATTTTTACACAACATTCCGAAACCAACAAAACCTTTCGAAATGGTACATATAGATCACTACGGCCCAGTAGATAGAGACAGTTCTAAGAAACACATATTTGTAGTCATCGATTCTTGTTCCAAATTTGTGAAGTTATACCCCACAAAAACTACGGCAACCAAAGAAGTAATAAATGCGTTAAGTGAATATTTCAGGTATTACAGCCGACCGCGATACATCGTTTCCGACAGAGGGTCGTGTTTCACTTCGAACGATTTCAAAAAATTCTTAGAGGATAACGATATCCAACATATTAAAATAGCTACGTTTTCACCAGAAGCAAATGGTCAGGTAGAACGGGTTAACAGAAACCTAGGCCCAATGATCGCAAAACTCATAGATACAGAAACCAATATCACTTGGGTAAAAACGATAGAAACTGTAGAATTTGCGCTTAACAATTCTTGTCACAGGATGATCAATGAACATCCCAGTGTAATGCTGTTTGGTGTAAACCAACGAGGGAAAATTTCAGATCGAATTCGAGAAAATATTGAGTGCGAAGAAGTTAGAGATTTGAATTTAATTAGACAAAATGCAGATAGGAGACAACGTACCGCACAACAATACAATAAAAATTATACAGACCCTAGGAGAAAGCAACCGACACTGTACAAACAGGGTGATTATGTGGTGATAAAAAATATTGATGCTACGATAGGGACGTCTAAAAAATTTACGCCGAAATTTAAGGGCCCATTCGTTGTGACAGAAGTATTACCAAATGATCGTTATGTTTTACAAGACGTAGAAGGTTTTCAGCAAAGCAGAATACCTTACAAAGGTATTTGGGCGGCACATAATATGAAATATTGGCATAAAGGGCCCAGTCAGTTAAATGAACAGAATTCGCAAGACTCACAACAAAATGCAGAACCACTCACTACAAATAACAGTAACGTTCCATAGGGCAACCGTCGGAAAGAGTCAGGAGATCTTTATAGTCAGGATTGGCCGAATTGTAGCATGCTAGTCATTACTCTTTACTCTTTAACATACTGTAAATATGTCTAGTCTCTAAGCACCTAGCAAGTAAGAAACCAGTTTAGTCGTTAATTCCTCACTCTCCTACGAGAGCAAGGGTGGGTGCGTTGTTGTGTGGGCGTTGATGGCTGCCTAACAAACATGACGGATTGAAAAGAGTTAGTTCTAAACGAGACACACAACACCGCAGCCGCGCTTACGCTAAGAAATAAAGAACAAATAACCAAACAACTAAACCACTAAAGTGTTTTAAGAAATAAAGAAGAAAAAATAATCAAACAACTAAACCACCACAGTGTTTTGATCTGCAGAAACAGCGGGTATACCACAATATTAGAGCAAATATATCGTCACCTATAGAATCTACAGTCTCGTTTCTTACGCCGTTTGTTAAGCAAACTTTGACACACAATCCATGCAATTTATATGATGATGTCGAGTTCCGTATCGAAACTAGATGCAGAAGCATCCAAATCTCACGAAATACAAGGGTCAGCTTTGTCAAATCAATCACATGTCCATATGAGAGCAAATATATCGTGACCTATAGAATCTACAGTCTCGTTTCTTACGTCGTTTGTTAAGCAAACTTTGACACACAATCCATGCAATTTATATGATGATGTCGAGTTCCGTATCGAAATTAGATGCAGAAGCATCCAAGTCTCACGAAATACAAAGGTCAGCTTTGTCAAATCAATCACATGTCCATATGAGAGCAAATATATCGTGACCTATAGAATCTACAGCCTCGTTTCTTACGTCGTTTGTTAAGCAAACTTTGACACACAATCCATGCAATTTATATGATGATGTCGAGTTCCGAATCGAAACTAGATGCAGAAGCATCCAAGTCTCAAGAAATACAAGGGTCAGCTTTGTCAAATCAATCACATGTCCATATGAGAGCAAATATATCGTCACCTATAGAATCTACAGTCTCGTTTCTTACGTCGTTTGTTAACCAAACTTTGACACACAATCCATGCAATTTTTATGATGATGTCGAGTTCCGTATCGAAATTAGATGCAGAAGCATCCAAGTCTCAAGAAATACAAGGGTCAGCTTTGTCAAATCAATCACATGTCCATATGAGAGCAAATATATCGTGACCTATAGAATCTACAGTCTCGTTTCTTACGTCGTTTGTTAAGCAAACTTTGACACACAATCCATGCAATTTATATAATGATGTCGAGTTCCGTATCGAAATTAGATGCAGAAGCATCCAAGTATCACGAAATACAAGGGTCAGCTTTGTCAAATCAATCACATGTCCATATGAGAGCAAATATATCGTGACCTATAGAATCTACAGTCTCGTTTCTTACGTCGTTTGTTAAGCAAATTTTGACACACAATCCATGCAATTTATATGATGATGTCGAGTTCCGTATCGAAACTAGATGCAGAAGCATCCAAATCTCACGAAATACAAGGGTCAGCTTTGTCAAATCAATCACATGTCCATATGAGAGCAAATATATCGTGACCTATAGAATCTACAGTCTCGTTTCTTACGTCGTTTGTTAAGCAAACTTTGACACACAATCCATGCAATTTATATGATGATGTCGAGTTCCGTATCGAAATTAGATGCAGAAGCATCCAAGTCTCACGAAATACAAGGGTCAGCTTTGTCAAATCAATCACATGTCCATATGAGAGCAAATATATCGTGACCTATAGAATCTACAGTCTCGTTTCTTACGTCGTTTGTTAAGCAAACTTTGACACTCAATCCATGTAATTTATATAATGATGTCGAGTTCCGTATCGAAATTAGATGCAGAAGCATCCAAGTATCACGAAATACAAGGGTCAGCTTTGTCAAATCAATCACATGTCCATATGAGAGCGAATATATCGTGACCTATAGAATCTACAGTCTCGTTTCTTACGTCGTTTGTTAAGCAAACTTTGACACACAATCCATGCATTTTATATAATGATCCATGCAACTTATCTACAGTCTCGTTTCTTACGTCGTTTGTTAAGCAAACTTTGACACTCAATCCATGTAATTTATATAATGATGTCGAGTTCCGTATCGAAATTAGATGCAGAAGCATCCAAGTATCACGAAATACAAGGGTCAGCTTTGTCAAATCAATCACATGTCCATATGAGAGCAAATATATCGTGACCTATAGAATCTACAGTCTCGTTTCTTACGTCGTTTGTTAAGCAAACTTTGACACACAATCCATGCAATTTATATGATGATGTCGAGTTCCGTATCGAAATTAGATGCAGAAGCATCCAAGTATCACGAAATACAAGGGTCAGCTTTGTCAAATCAATCACATGTCCATATGAGAGCAAATATATCGTGACCTATAGAATCTACAGTCTCGTTTCTTACGTCGTTTGTTAAGCAAACTTTGACACACAATCCATGCAATTTATATGATGATGTCGAGTTCCGAATCGAAATTAGATGCAGAAGCATCCAAGTGTCACGAAATACAAGGGTCAGCTTTGTCAAATCAATCACATGTCCATATGAGAGCAAATATATCGTGACCTATAAAATCCACAGTCTCGTTTCTTACGTCGTTTGTTAAGCAAACTTTGACACACAATCCATGCAATTTATATAATGATGTCGAGTTCCGTATCGAAATTAGATGCAGAAGCATCCAAGTCTCACGAAATACAAGGGTCAGCTTTGTCAAATCAATCACATGTCCATATGAGAGCAAATATATCGTGACCTATAGAATCTACAGTCTCGTTTCTTACGTCGTTTGTTAAGCAAACTTTGACACTCAATCCATGTAATTTATATAATGATGTCGAGTTCCGTATCGAAATTAGATGCAGAAGCATCCAAGTATCACGAAATACAAGGGTCAGCTTTGTCAAATCAATCACATGTCCATATGAGAGCAAACATATCGTGACCTATAGAATCTGCAGTCTCGTTTCTTACGTCGTTTGTTAAGCAAACTTTGACACACAATCCATGCAATTTATATGATGATGTCGAGTTCCGAATCGAAATTAGATGCAGAAGCATCCAAGTATCACGAAATACAAGGGTCAGCTTTGTCAAATCAATCACATGTCCATATGAGAGCAAATATATCGTGACCTATAGAATCTACAGTCTCGTTTCTTACGTCGTTTGTTAAGCAAACTTTGACACACAATCCATGCAATTTATATGATGATGTCGAGTTCCGTATCGAAACTAGATGCAGAAGCATCCAAATCTCACGAAATACAAGGGTCAGCTTTGTCAAATCAATCACATGTCCATATGAGAGCAAATATATCGTGACCTATAGAATCTACAGTCTCGTTTCTTACGTCGTTTGTTAAGCAAACTTTGACACACAATCCATGCAATTTATATGATGATGTCGAGTTCCGTATCGAAATTACATGCAGAAGCATCCAAGTCTCACGAAATACAAGGGTCAGCTTTGTCAAATCAATCACATGTCCATATGAGAGCAAATATATCGTGACCTATAGAATCTACAGTCTCGTTTCTTACGTCGTTTGTTAAGCAAACTTTGACACTCAATCCATGTAATTTATATAATGATGTCGAGTTCCGTATCGAAATTAGATGCAGAAGCATCCAAGTATCACGAAATACAAGGGTCAGCTTTGTCAAATCAATCACATGTCCATATGAGAGCAAATATATCGTGACCTATAGAATCTACAGTCTCGTTTCTTACGTCGTTTGTTAAGCAAACTTTGACACACAATCCATGCAATTTATATGATGATGTCGAGATCCGTATCGAAATTAGATGCAGAAGCATCCAAGTATCACGAAATACAAGGGTCAGCTTTGTCAAATCAATCACATGTCCATATGAGAGCAAATATATCGTGACCTATAGAATCTACAGTCTCGTTTCTTACGTCGTTTGTTAAGCAAACTTTGACACTCAATCCATGTAATTTATATAATGATGTCGAGTTCCGTATCGAAATTAGATGCAGAAGCATCCAAGTCTCACGAAATACAAAGGTCAGCTTTGTCAAATCAATCACATGTCCATATGAGAGCAAATATATCGTGACCTATAGAATCTACAGCCTCGTTTCTTACGTCGTTTGTTAAGCAAACTTTGACACACAATCCATGCAATTTATATGATGATGTCGAGTTCCGAATCGAAACTAGATGCAGAAGCATCCAAATCTCACGAAATACAAGGGTCAGCTTTGTCAAATCAATCACATGTCCATATGAGAGCAAATATATCGTGACCTATAGAATCTACAGTCTCGTTTCTTACGTCGTTTGTTAAGCAAACTTTGACACACAATCCATGCAATTTATATGATGATGTCGAGTTCCGTATCGAAATTAGATGCAGAATACAAGGGTCAGCTTTGTCAAATCAATCACATGTCCATATGAGAGCAAATATATCGTGACCTATAGAATCTACAGTCTCGTTTCTTACGCCGTTTGTTAAGCAAACTTTGACACACAATCCATGCAATTTATATGATGATGTCGAGTTCCGTATCGAAATTAGATGCAGAAGCATCCAAGTATCACGAAATACAAGGGTCAGCTTTGTCAAATCAATCACATGTCCATATGAGAGCAAATATATCGTGACCTATTCAATCTACAGTCTCGTTTCTTACGTCGTTTGTTAAGCAAACTTTGACACACAATCCATGCAATTTATATGATGATGTCGAGTTCCGAATCGAAATTAGATGCAGAAGCATCCAAGTATCACGAAATACAAGGGTCAGCTTTGTCAAATCAATCACATGTCCATATGAGAGCAAATATATCGTGACCTATAGAATCTACAGTCTCGTTTCTTACGTCGTTTGTTAAGCAAACTTTGACACACAATCCATGCAATTTATATGATGATGTCGAGTTCCGAATCGAAATTAGATGCAGAAGCATCCAAGTATCACGAAATACAAGGGTCAGCTTTGTCAAATCAATCACATGTCCATATGAGAGCAAATATATCGTCACCTATAGAATCTACAGTCTCGTTTCTTACGTCGTTTGTTAAGCAAACTTTGACACACAATCCATGCAATTTATATGATGATGTCTAGTTCCGAATCGAAATTAGATGCAGAAGCATCCAAGTATCACGAAATACAAGGGTCAGCTTTGTCAAATCAATCACATGTCCATATGAGAGCAAATATATCGTGACCTATAGAATCTACAGTCTCGTTTCTTACGTCGTTTGTTAAGCAAACTTTGACACACAATCCATGCAATTTATATGATGATGTCGAGTTCCGTATCGAAATTAGATGCAGAAGCATCCAAGTCTCAAGAAATACAAGGGTCAGCTTTGTCAAATCAATCACATGCCCATATGAGAGCAAATATATCGTGACCTATAGAATTTACAGCCTCGTTTCTTACGTCGTTTGTTAAGCAAACTTTGACACACAATCCATGCAATTTATATGATGATGTCGAGTTCCGAATCGAAATTAGATGCAGAAGCATCCAAGTCTCACGAAATACAAAGGTCAGCTTTGTCAAATCAATCACATGTCCATATGAGAGCAAATATATCGTGACCTATAGAATCTACAGCCTCGTTTCTTACGTCGTTTGTTAAGCAAACTTTGACACACAAACCATGCAATTTATATGATGATGTCGAGTTCCGAATCGAAATTAGATGCAGAAGCATCCAAATCTCACGAAATACAAGGGTCAGCTTTGTCAAATCAATCACATGTCCATATGAGAGCAAATATATCGTCACCTATAGAATCTACAGTCTCGTTTCTTACGCCGTTTGTTAAGCAAACTTTGACACACAATCCATGCAATTTATATGATGATGTCGAGTTCCGAATCGAAATTAGATGCAGAAGCATCCAAGTATCACGAAATACAAGGGTCAGCTTTGTCAAATCAATCACATGTCCATATGAGAGCAAATATATCGTGACCTATAGAATCTACAGTCTCGTTTCTTACGTCGTTTGTTAAGCAAACTTTGACACACAATCCATGCAATTTATATGATGATGTCGAGTTCCGAATCGAAATTAGATGCAGAAGCATCCAAGTATCACGAAATACAAGGGTCAGCTTTGTCAAATCAATCACATGTCCATATGAGAGCAAATATATCGTGACCTATAGAATCTACAGTCTCGTTTCTTACGTCGTTTGTTAAGCAAACTTTGACACACAATCCATGCAATTTATATAATCATGTCGAGTTCCGTATCGAAATTAGATGCAGAAGCATCCAAGTCTCACGAAATACAAGGGTCAGCTTTGTCAAATCAATCACATGTCCATATGAGAGCAAATATATCGTCACCTATAGAATCTACAGTCTCGTTTCTTACGTCGTTTGTTAAGCAAACTTTGACACACAATCCATGTAATTTATATGATGATGTCGAGTTCCGAATCGAAATTAGATGCAGAAGCATCCAAGTCTCAAGAAATACAAGGGTCAGCTTTGTCAAATCAATCACATGTCCATATGAGAGCAAATATATCGTCACCTATAGAATCTACAGTCTCGTTTCTTACGTCGTTTGTTAAGCAAACTTTGACACACAATCCATGCAATTTATATGATGATGTCGAGTTCCGTATCGAAACTAGATGCAGAAGCATCCAAGTCTCACGAAATACAAGGGTCAGCTTTGTCAAATCAATCACATGTCCATATGAGAGCAAATATATCGTGACCTATAGAATCTACAGTCTCGTTTCTTACGTCGTTTGTTAAGCAAACTTTGACACACAATCCATGCAATTTATATAATCATGTCGAGTTCCGTATCGAAATTAGATGCAGAAGCATCCAAGTCTCACGAAATACAAGGGTCAGCTTTGTCAAATCAATCACATGTCCATATGAGAGCAAATATATCGTCACCTATAGAATCTACAGTCTCGTTTCTTACGTCGTTTGTTAAGCAAACTTTGACACACAATCCATGTAATTTATATGATGATGTCGAGTTCCGAATCGAAATTAGATGCAGAAGCATCCAAGTCTCAAGAAATACAAGGGTCAGCTTTGTCAAATCAATCACATGTCCATATGAGAGCAAATATATCGTCACCTATAGAATCTACAGTCTCGTTTCTTACGTCGTTTGTTAAGCAAACTTTGACACACAATCCATGCAATTTATATGATGATGTCGAGTTCCGTATCGAAACTAGATGCAGAAGCATCCAAGTCTCACGAAATACAAGGGTCAGCTTTGTCAAATCAATCACATGTCCATATGAGAGCAAATATATCGTCACCTATAGAATCTACAGTCTCGTTTCTTACGTCGTTTGTTAAGCAAACTTTGACACACTATCCATGTAATTTATATGATGATGTCGAGTTCCGTATCGAAACTAGATGCAGAAGCATCCAAGTCTCAAGAAATACAAGGGTCAGCTTTGTCAAATCAATCACATGTCCATATGACAGCAAATATATCGTCACCTATAGAATCTACAGTCTCGTTTCTTACGTCGTTTGTTAAGCAAACTTTGACACACAATCCATGCAATTTATATGATGATGTCGAGTTCCGAATCGAAATTAGATGCAGAAGCATCCAAGTATCACGAAATGCAAGGGTCAGCTTTGTCAAATCAATCACATGTCCATATGAGAGCAAATATATCGTGACCTATAGAATCTACAGCCTCGTTTCTTACGTCGTTTGTTAAGCAAACTTTGACACACAATCCATGCAATTTATATGATGATGTCGAGTTCCGTATCGAAATTAGATGCAGAAGCATCCAAGTCTCAAGAAATACAAGGGTCAGCTTTGTCAAATAAATCACATGTCCATATGAGAGCAAATATATCGTGACCTATAGAATCTACAGTCTCGTTTCTTACGTCGTTTGTTAAGCAAACTTTGACACACAATCCATGCAATTTATATGATGATGTCGAGTTCCGAATCGAAATTAGATGCAGAAGCATCCAAGTATCACGAAATGCAAGGGTCAGCTTTGTCAAATCAATCACATGTCCATATGATAGCAAATATATCGTGACCTATAGAATTTACAGCCTCGTTTCTTACGTCGTTTGTTAAGCAAACTTTGACACACAATCCATGCAATTTATATGATGATGTCGAGATCCGAATCGAAATTAGATGCAGAAGCATCCAAGTATCACGAAATACAAGGGTCAGCTTTGTCAAATCAATCACATGTCCATATGAGAGCAAATATATCGTGACCTATAGAATCTACAGTCTCGTTTCTTACGTCGTTTGTTAAGCAAACTTTGACACACAATCCATGCAATTTATATGATGATGTCGAGTTCCGTATCGAAATTAGATGCAGAAGCATCCTCTTCTTCTTTATTTGCACATTCGTTTTCCGAATATTAGCGACCAATACAATTTAATTACAATTATCATATCTACATTATTTGTTTTCATACATTATTTATCAAATCTGCAAATCCCTCTCTGTCTCTCGCCACGCTTAAT
The DNA here is from genome assembly GCF_047663935.1 of Musca autumnalis. Taxonomy (NCBI): domain Eukaryota; kingdom Metazoa; phylum Arthropoda; class Insecta; order Diptera; family Muscidae; genus Musca; species Musca autumnalis. The sequence continues at coordinate 51,312 of NW_027411951.1, forward strand.
AGATTTGTGACATCTCGAATACCAGTCCATTCCGTGATGTTATCAATCCATGTTAACTCTTTTCTTCCTCTAATGGGGTTTCCTTCAATTTTTATGCGGGTTATATTTTGTAATAATTTATATTTTTGATTCCTCATAATATGTCCGAAATAAGCAGTTTTTCTTCTCTTTATGGCTGTGATGAGTTCTCTTTCGCAATGCATTTTCCTCAATACTTCAGCATTTGAAACATGAGCAGTCCAAGGAATTTTTAATATTCGCCGATATATCCATATTTCAAAGGCTTCTAACTTTTTAATATCGGCAGATTTCACTGTCCACACCTCCATTGCGTACAGTAGGACTGACCACACATATGCTTTGACAAATCGAGTCTTCGTTTCAAGATTGACGTCATGGCTGGTAAAAACTCGCTTGTATTTCAGAAATGCATCTCTCGCCAACTCTATTCGGCATCTTTTTTCCTTCGAGCAGTCCCATTGTTCGGTAATTGTAGCTCCAAGATATTTAAAAGTCTTAACTCTCTGTATGTTTGAATTGTTTATTTTTAATATAGCGTTATTGTGTTCTTCTTTTTTGCTTATAATCATAAATTTTGTCTTCTGGATATTAATTTTTAAGCCATATTTTTCACTGCAAGTTGAGAGTGTATCCACAAGGTTCTGAAGTTGGGATATGTTATGTGCCATTAGAGTTGTGTCATCAGCATATCTAATGTTGTTTAAAACCGTACTGCCTATATGGATGCCATTTCGCAATCTATTGATCGATTCGTGAAATATTTGTTCTGAATAAATATTGAATTATTTATTTATTTATTTCAAATATTTATTATAATAAAAAATTACAATAAAATTATATAAAAAATAGCACTAGCATCTAAGGCTATCGGCTAAAATATTGAAAAGCAATGGAGACAGTATACACCCTTGCCTGACTCCTTTGGATATAGGTATACTTTCCGTCATTTCTCCGTTTACCTCAATTTGAGCAGTCTGGTGCCAGTATAGACTCTTTATACATTGTAGTTCTTTCTTACCTATATTTATTGAGTTAAGAATGTCTATCAGTTTATCATGTAGTACGTTGTCGAAGGCCTTTTCATAATCAACGAAACATAGGAATACATCTTTTTGGGCGTTTCTACATTTTTGTATCAGAGTGTTTATGGAAAAAAGGGCTTCTCTGGTACCCATGCCTTCTTTGAAGCCGAACTGAGACGTTCCCATTACGCTTTCGCATTTCGGATATATTCTTGAATGAATAATTCTAAGGAATATTTTTAGAGCATGGCTCATAAGACTAATTAGTCTGAACTCGTGACAGTATTTAGCGTGACTTTTTTTAGGGATGGTAATAAATGTCGATTTTAACCACTCCTGTGGGTATTGTCCTGTATCATATATGTTGTTGAATAATTTTGTTAAGAGATCCATGTTTTCATGATTTATTAATTTTAGAATTTCAGAGGGAATCTCATCTGGGCCACACGCTTTTTTATCTTTTAGCGACTTTATTGCAGATTCTACTTCTGCTCTACCTATTGCTGTTCCTGATAGATGTTGTTGGGAGTGCTGCTCAAAGATTGATCTGGTGTCGTCCGTAAATACTTCTTTTATGTAGTCTCTCCATAAAGTTTTCTTTTCATCAATGTCAAATAAGGGTTTGTTGCTTTTATTATACAATACATTTGATGATGTCTTTCGGTATGCACCGGCAATTTCTTTTAGTTTTCGATGGAGGTTGAAATCGTCGTGTATTTTTTGTAGTCTTTCAATCTCCAGACATTGGTTTTTTAGACATTCCGTTTTTGCAGTGCGTATGGAAGCTTGAATTTCCCTATTCAGCTCCCAATATAATTCATGATTAATATTTTTATATTTTCTTCTCTGGTCCATCAAGTTCAATATATCTTGTGTCATCCATTCCTTGTTTTTAGATCGTTTATAATATCCGAGAGTATCTTCTGCTATGGGTTTGAGTTTGCTCTTTACATCGTTCCATATGCTTTCAACATTTTCTCTATTGACTTCGTTCAGTTCTTGGTTTATCCGGTTTTGTATGTTTGTTTTGAAAGCTGCATCGTTGAGTTTCGCTACGTCGAACTTCCGTCGAAATTTTCTTTTCTTCATTACAGCAATCTTTGTTCGCAGCTTCATCATCAGGAGATTGTGGTCTGATGGAACGTCCGCTCCTGGGTAGGTTGAGGTTTTTAAAACCGACGATTTATACCTCGAGTTAATCAAAATAAAATCTATTTGATTGCGTACAATATGTCCTTTTCGATCTTGGGGCGATTTCCAAGTGTACAGCCTTCTTGGGGGGAGACAGAACATTGTATTAGTTATATTCATTTTATGTTCTTGGCAGAACTGAACTAGTCTGTCGCCTCTTTCGTTCCTTTCACCTAGTCCATATAGTCCTGTTATTCCAGGAACTCTTTCTCCTCCTACCTTAGCATTAAAGTCACCTTGAATTATAGTTATTTCGTGTGGCTTTGTCATTTTTAATAGATCCTCGACTTCGTTGTAGAAAATTTCGATATCGTTATTGCTTTATCAGCAGTTGGTGCATATACTTGAATAATGTTTATGTCAATAGGCTTGCATTTTAATTTAAGAAGTAAAGATCGATCAGATTTCGGGATGAAGCCCGTAACACATTGCGCGACTGCATTTTTTAAAATTACTCCTACTCCATTCCTATGGTTTTGATTGTTATTGCCCGAGTAGTAAATTTTCATGTTTTGAGAAGTGAACTCTCCATTTTTGGGCCACCATGTCTCACTTATTCCGAGGATATCGACGTTTAGTCTTTCCATTTCCGATATAGTGTTGGCGAGTTTACCAGCCTCATAGAGGCTCCGCACATTCCATGTGCCAATTTTTAGATTTTGATTTGTTTTACCTCCGGGGATTCTTAGCACCCTCATGTTACCGGAGATTGAGGGCCATATATTTTTGTCTAGATTCATTAAATTAAATTGAGTGGTTTTCAAGGAAAATATATTTCAGTGGTTTTCCGTGGCCTTCTGAAAGGTTTAGAGTTTTCCGTCTCCGTATTCAGCCGCTCCTCCTGAAGTTCAGACGCTGTTTGCTGCCGCCAATCCTTTGGTCAGACGCTGCCGTTTTCCATTTTTTCTTTTGGTTCGCCCCGCATATTTTATTTCTGCGGTACCCGTCATATCTGATGGGCGTTCCCCTATCCACCACCTGGGGAGGCGTCCGATGGGAGAAAAAAGTGAAAAAAAACAACTCCGCACGGACAGAAGCATCCAAGTATCACGAAATACAAGGGTCAGCTTTGTCAAATCAATCACATGTCCATATGATAGCAAATATATCGTGACCTATAGAATTTACAGCCTCGTTTCTTACGTCGTTTGTTAAGCAAACTTTGACACACAATCCATGCAATTTATATAATGATGTCGAGTTCCGAATCGAAATTAGATGCAGAAGCATCCAAGTCTCACGAAATACAAAGGTCAGCTTTGTCAAATCAATCACATGTCCATATGAGAGCAAATATATCGTGACCTATAGAATCTACATCCTCGTTTCTTACGTCGTTTGTTAAGCAAACTTTGACACACAATCCATGCAATTTATATGATGATGTCGAGTTACGAATCGAAATTAGATGCAGAAGCATCCAAATCTCACGAAATACAAGGGTCAGCTTTGTCAAATCAATCACATGTCCATATGAGAGCAAATATATCGTGACCTATAGAATCTACAGTCTCGTTTCTTACGTCGTTTGTTAAGCAAACTTTGACACACAATCCATGCAATTTATATGATGATGTCGAGTTCCGAATCGAAATTAGATGCAGAAGCATCCAAGTATCACGAAATACAAGGGTCAGCTTTGTCAAATCAATCACATGTCCATATGATAGCAAATATATCGTGACCTATAGAATTTACAGCCTCGTTTCTTACGTCGTTTGTTAAGCAAACTTTGACACACAATTTATTATGATAATTTATATGATGATGTCGAGTTCCGAATCGAAATTAGATGCAGAAGCATCCAAGTATCACGAAATGCAAGGGTCAGCTTTGTCAAATCAATCACATGTCCATATGAGAGCAAATATATCGTGACCTATAGAATCTACAGCCTCGTTTCTTACGTCGTTTGTTAAGCAAACTTTGACACACAATCCATGCAATTTATATGATGATGTCGAGTTCCGTATCGAAATTAGATGCAGAAGCATCCAAGTCTCAAGAAATACAAGGGTCAGCTTTGTCAAATCAATCACATGTCCATATGAGAGCAAATATATCGTGACCTATAGAATCTACAGTCTCGTTTCTTACGTCGTTTGTTAAGCAAACTTTGACACTCAATCCATGTAATTTATATAATGATGTCGAGTTCCGTATCGAAATTAGATGCAGAAGCATCCAAGTATCACGAAATACAAGGGTCAGCTCTGTCAATCACATGTCCATATGAGAGCAAATATATCGTGACCTATAGAATCTACAGTCACGTTTCTTACGTCGTTTGTTAAGCAAACTTTGACACACAATCCATGCAATTTATATGATGATGTCGAGTTCCGAATCGAAATTAGATGCAGAAGCATCCAAGTATCACGAAATACAAGGGTCAGCTTTGTCAAATCAATCACATGTCCATATGATAGCAAATATATCGTGACCTATAGAATTTACAGCCTCGTTTCTTACGTCGTTTGTTAAGCAAACTTTGACACACAATCCATGCAATTTATATGATGATGTAGAGTTCCGAATCGAAATTAGATGCAGAAGCATCCAAGTATCACGAAATACAAGGGTCAGCTTTGTCAAATCAATCACATGTCCATATGAGAGCAAATATATCGTGACCTATAGAATCTACAGTTTCGTTTCTTACGTCGTTTGTTAAGCAAACTTTGACACACAATCCATGTAATTTATATAATAATGTCGAGTTCCGTATCGAAATTAGATGCAGAAGCATCCAAGTATCACAAAATACAAGGGTCAGCTTTGTCAAATCAATCACATGTCCATATGAGAGCAAATATATCGTCACCTATAGAATCCACAGTCTCGTTTCTTACGTCGTTTGTTAAGCAAACTTTGACACACAATCCATGCAATTTATATGATGATGTCGAGTTCCGAATCGAAATTAGATGCAGAAGCATCCAAGTATCACGAAATACAAGGGTCAGCTTTGTCAAATCAATCACATGTCCATATGAGAGCAAATATATCGTGACCTATAGAATCTACAGTCTCGTTTCTTACGTCGTTTGTTAAGCAAACTTTGACACACAATCCATGCAATTTATATGATGATGTCGAGTTCCGTATCGAAATTAGATGCAGAAGCATCCAAGTATCACGAAATACAAGGGTCAGCTTTGTCAAATCAATCACATGTCCATATGATAGCAAATATATCGTGACCTATAGAATTTACAGCCTCGTTTCTTACGTCGTTTGTTAAGCAAACTTTGACACACAATCCATGCAATTTATATAATGATGTCGAGTTCCGAATCGAAATTAGATGCAGAAGCATCCAAGTCTCACGAAATACAAAGGTCAGCTTTGTCAAATCAATCACATGTCCATATGAGAGCAAATATATCGTGACCTATAGAATCTACAGCCTCGTTTCTTACGTCGTTTGTTAAGCAAACTTTGACACACAATCCATGCAATTTATATGATGATGTCGAGTTCCGAATCGAAATTAGATGCAGAAGCATCCAAATCTCACGAAATACAAGGGTCAGCTTTGTCAAATCAATCACATGTCCATATGAGAGCAAATATATCGTCACCTATAGAATCTACAGTCTCGTTTCTTACGCCGTTTGTTAAGCAAACTTTGACACACAATCCATGCAATTTATATGATGATGTCGAGTTCCGAATCGAAATTAGATGCAGAAGCATCCAAGTATCACGAAATACAAGGGTCAGCTTTGTCAAATCAATCACATGTCCATATGAGAGCAAATATATCGTGACCTATAGAATCTACAGTCTCGTTTCTTACGTCGTTTGTTAAGCAAACTTTGACACACAATCCATGCAATTTATATGATGATGTCGAGTTCCGAATCGAAATTAGATGCAGAAGCATCCAAGTATCACGAAATACAAGGGTCAGCTTTGTCAAATCAATCACATGTCCATATGAGAGCAAATATATCGTGACCTATAGAATCTACAGTCTCGTTTCTTACGTCGTTTGTTAAGCAAACTTTGACACACAATCCATGCAATTTATATAATGATGTCGAGTTCCGTATCGAAATTAGATGCAGAAGCATCCAAGTCTCACGAAATACAAGGGTCAGCTTTGTCAAATCAATCACATGTCCATATGAGAGCAAATATATCGTCACCTATAGAATCTACAGTCTCGTTTCTTACGTCGTTTGTTAAGCAAACTTTGACACACAATCCATGTAATTTATATGATGATGTCGAGTTCCGAATCGAAATTAGATGCAGAAGCATCCAAGTCTCAAGAAATACAAGGGTCAGCTTTGTCAAATCAATCACATGTCCATATGAGAGCAAATATATTTTCACCTATAGAATCTACAGTCTCGTTTCTTATGTCGTTTGTTAAGCAAACTTTGACACACAATCCATGCAATTTATATGATGATGTCGAGTTCCGTATCGAAATTAGATGCAGAAGCATCCAAGTATCACGAAATACAAGGGTCAGCTTTGTCAAATCAATCACATGTCCATATGAGAGCAAATATATCGTCACCTATAGAATCTACAGCCTCGTTTCTTACGTCGTTTGTTAAGCAAACTTTGACACACAATCCATGCAATTTATATGATGATGTCGAGTTCCGAATCGAAACTAGATGCAGAAGCATCCAAGTCTCAAGAAATACAAGGGTCAGCTTTGTCAAATCAATCACATGTCCATATGAGAGCAAATATATCGTCACCTATAGAATCTACAGTCTCGTTTCTTACGTCGTTTGTTAAGCAAACTTTGACACACAATCCATGCAATTTTTATGATGATGTCGAGTTCCGTATCGAAATTAGATGCAGAAGCATCCAAGTCTCAAGAAATACAAGGGTCAGCTTTGTCAAATCAATCACATATCCATATGAGAGCAAATATATCGTGACCTATAGAATCTACAGTCTCGTTTCTTACGTCGTTTGTTAAGCAAACTTTGACACACAATCCATGCAATTTATATGATGATGTCGAGTTCCGAATCGAAATTAGATGCAGAAGCATCCAAGTATCACGAAATACAAGGGTCAGCTTTGTCAAATTAATCACATGTCCATATGAGAGCAAATATATCGTGACCTATAGAATCTACAGCCTCGTTTCTTACGTCGTTTGTTAAGCAAACTTTGACACACAATCCATGCAATTTATATGATGATGTCGAGGTCCGTATCGAAATTAGATGCAGAAGCATCCAAGTCTCAAGAAATACAAAGGTCAGCCTTGTCAAATCAATCACATGTCCATATGAGAGCAAATATATCGTGACCTAAAGAATCTACAGTCTCGTTTCTTACGTCGTTTGTTAAGCAAACTTTGACACACAATCCATGCAATTTATATGATGATGTCGAGTTCCGTATCGAAACTAGATGCAGAAGCATCCAAATCTCACGAAATACAAGGGTCAGCTTTGTCAAATCAATCACATGTCCATATGAGAGCAAATATATCGTGACCTATAGAATCTACAGCCTCGTTTCTTACGTCGTTTGTTAAGCAAACTTTGACACACAATCCATGCAATTTATATGATGATGTCGAGTTCCGAATCGAAATTAGATGCAGAAGCATCCAAGTATCACGAAATACAAGGGTCAGCTTTGTCAAATCAATCACATGTCCATATGAGAGCAAATATATCGTGACCTATAGAATCTACAGTCTCGTTTCTTACGTCGTTTGTTAAGCAAACTTTGACACACAATCCATGCAATTTATATGATGATGTCGAGTTCCGTATCGAAACTAGATGCAGAAGCATCCAAGTCTCACGAAATACAAGGGTCAGCTTTGTCAAATCAATCACATGTCCATATGAGAGCAAATATATCGTGACCTATAGAATCTACAGCCTCGTTTCTTACGTCGTTTGTTAAGCAAACTTTGACACACAATCCATGCAATTTATATGATGATGTCGAGTTCCGAATCGAAACTAGATGCAGAAGCATCCAAGTCTCAAGAAATACAAGGGTCAGCTTTGTCAAATCAATCACATGTCCATATGAGAGCAAATATATCGTCACCTATAGAATCTACAGTCTCGTTTCTTACGTCGTTTGTTAAGCAAACTTTGACACACAATCCATGCAATTTTTATGATGATGTCGATTTCCGTATCGAAATTAGATGCAGAATACAAGGGTCAGCTTTGTCAAATCAATCACATGTCCATATGAGAGCAAATATATCGTGACCTATAGAATCTACAGTCTCGTTTCTTACGTCGTTTGTTAAGCAAACTTTGACACACAATCCATGCAATTTATATGATGATGTCGAGTTCCGAATCGAAATTAGATGCAGAAGCATCCAAGTATCACGAAATACAAGGGTCAGCTTTGTCAAATCAATCACATGTCCATATGAGAGCAAATATATCGTGACCTATAGAATCTACAGCCTCGTTTCTTACGTCGTTTGTTAAGCAAACTTTGACACACAATCCATGCAATTTATATGATGATGTCGAGTTCCGTATCGAAATTAGATGCAGAAGCATCCAAATCTCATGAAATACACGGGTCAGCTTTGTCAAATCAATCACATGTCCATATGAGAGCAAATATATCGTGACCTATAGAATCTACAGTCTCGTTTCTTACGTCGTTTGTTAAGCAAACTTTGACACTCAATCCATGTAATTTATATAATGATGTCGAGTTCCGTATCGAAATTAGATGCAGAAGCATCCAAGTATCACGAAATACAAGGGTCAGCTTTGTCAAATCAATCACATGTCCATATGAGAGCAAATATATCGTGACCTATAGAATCTACAGCCTCGTTTCTTACGTCGTTTGTTAAGCAAACTTTGACACACAATCCATGCAATTTATATGATGATGTCGAGGTCCGTATCGAAATTAGATGCAGAAGCATCCAAGTCTCAAGAAATACAAAGGTCAGCCTTGTCAAATCAATCACATGTCCATATGAGAGCAAATATATCGTGACCTAAAGAATCTACAGTCTCGTTTCTTACGTCGTTTGTTAAGCAAACTTTGACACACAATCCATGCAATTTATATGATGATGTCGAGTTCCGTATCGAAACTAGATGCAGAAGCATCCAAATCTCACGAAATACAAGGGTCAGCTTTGTCAAATCAATCACATGTCCATATGAGAGCAAATATATCGTGACCTATAGAATCTACAGCCTCGTTTCTTACGTCGTTTGTTAAGCAAACTTTGACACACAATCCATGCAATTTATATGATGATGTCGAGTTCCGAATCGAAATTAGATGCAGAAGCATCCAAGTATCACGAAATACAAGGGTCAGCTTTGTCAAATCAATCACATGTCCATATGAGAGCAAATATATCGTGACCTATAGAATCTACAGTCTCGTTTCTTACGTCGTTTGTTAAGCAAACTTTGACACACAATCCATGCAATTTATATGATGATGTCGAGTTCCGTATCGAAACTAGATGCAGAAGCATCCAAGTCTCACGAAATACAAGGGTCAGCTTTGTCAAATCAATCACATGTCCATATGAGAGCAAATATATCGTGACCTATAGAATCTACAGCCTCGTTTCTTACGTCGTTTGTTAAGCAAACTTTGACACACAATCCATGCAATTTATATGATGATGTCGAGTTCCGAATCGAAACTAGATGCAGAAGCATCCAAGTCTCAAGAAATACAAGGGTCAGCTTTGTCAAATCAATCACATGTCCATATGAGAGCAAATATATCGTCACCTATAGAATCTACAGTCTCGTTTCTTACGTCGTTTGTTAAGCAAACTTTGACACACAATCCATGCAATTTTTATGATGATGTCGATTTCCGTATCGAAATTAGATGCAGAATACAAGGGTCAGCTTTGTCAAATCAATCACATGTCCATATGAGAGCAAATATATCGTGACCTATAGAATCTACAGTCTCGTTTCTTACGTCGTTTGTTAAGCAAACTTTGACACACAATCCATGCAATTTATATGATGATGTCGAGTTCCGAATCGAAATTAGATGCAGAAGCATCCAAGTATCACGAAATACAAGGGTCAGCTTTGTCAAATCAATCACATGTCCATATGAGAGCAAATATATCGTGACCTATAGAATCTACAGCCTCGTTTCTTACGTCGTTTGTTAAGCAAACTTTGACACACAATCCATGCAATTTATATGATGATGTCGAGTTCCGTATCGAAATTAGATGCAGAAGCATCCAAATCTCATGAAATACACGGGTCAGCTTTGTCAAATCAATCACATGTCCATATGAGAGCAAATATATCGTGACCTATAGAATCTACAGTCTCGTTTCTAACGTCGTTTGTTAAGCAAACTTTGACACTCAATCCATGTAATTTATATAATGATGTCGAGTTCCGTATCGAAATTAGATGCAGAAGCATCCAAGTATCACGAAATACAAGGGTCAGCTTTGTCAAATCAATCACATGTCCATATGAGAGCAAATATATCGTGACCTATAGAATCTACAGTCTCGTTTCTTACGTCGTTTGTTAAGCAAACTTTGACACACAATCCATGCAATTTATATGATGATGTCGAGTTCCGAATCGAAATTAGATGCAGAAGCATCCAAGTATCACGAAATACAAGGGTCAGCTTTGTCAAATCAATCACATGTCCATATGATAGCAAATATATCGTGACCTATAGAATTTACAGCCTCGTTTCTTACGTCGTTTGTTAAGCAAACTTTGACACACAATCCATGCAATTTATATGATGATGTCGAGTTCCGAATCGAAATTAGATGCAGAAGCATCCAAGTATCACGAAATACAAGGGTCAGCTTTGTCAAATCAATCACATGTCCATATGAGAGCAAATATATCGTGACCTATAGAATCTACAGTTTCGTTTCTTACGTCGTTTGTTAAGCAAACTTTGACACACAATCCATGCAATTTATATGATGATGTCGAGTTCCGTATCGAAATTAGATGCAGAAGCATCCAAGTATCACGAAATACAAGGGTCAGCTTTGTCAAATCAATCACATGTCCATATGAGAGCAAATATATCGTGACCTATAGAATCTACAGTCTCGTTTCTTACGTCGTTTGTTAAGCAAACTTTGACACACAATCCATGCAATTTATATGATGATGTCGAGTTCCGTATCGAAATTAGATGCAGAAGCATCCAAGTATCGCGAAATACAAGGGTCAGCTTTGTCAAATCAATCACATGTCCATATGAGAGCAAATATATCGTGACCTATAGAATCTACAGTCTCGTTTCTTACGTCGTTTGTTAAGCAAACTTTGACACACAATCCATGCAATTTATATGATGATGTCGAGTTCCGAATCGAAATTAGATGCAGAAGCATCCAAGTATCACGAAATACAAGGGTCAGCTTTGTCAAATCAATCAGATGTCCATATGAGAGCAAATATATCGTGACCTATAGAATCTACAGCCTCGTTTCTTACGTCGTTTGTTAAGCAAACTTTGACACACAATCCATGCAATTTATATGATGATGTCGAGTTCCGTATCGAAATTAGATGCAGAAGCATCCAAGTCTCAAGAAATACAAAGGTCAGCTTTGTCAAATCAATCACATGTCCATATGAGAGCAAATATATCGTGACCTATAGAATCTACAGTCTCGTTTCTTACGTCGTTTGTTAAGCAAACTTTGACACACAATCCATGCAATTTATATGATGATGTCGAGTTCCGTATCGAAACTAGATGCAGAAGCATCCAAATCTCACGAAATACAAGGGTCAGCTTTGTCAAATCAATCACATGTCCATATGAGAGCAAATATATCGTGACCTATAGAATCTACAGCCTCGTTTCTTACGTCGTTTGTTAAGCAAACTTTGACACACAATCCATGCAATTTATATGATGATGTCGAGTTCCGAATCGAAATTAGATGCAGAAGCATCCAAGTATCACGAAATACAAGGGTCAGCTTTGTCAAATCAATCACATGTCCATATGAGAGCAAATATATCGTGACCTATAGAATCTACAGTCTCGTTTCTTACGTCGTTTGTTAAGCAAACTTTGACACACAATCCATGCAATTTATATGATGATGTCGAGTTCCGTATCGAAACTAGATGCAGAAGCATCCAAGTCTCACGAAATACAAGGGTCAGCTTTGTCAAATCAATCACATGTCCATATGAGAGCAAATATATCGTGAACTATAGAATCTACAGCCTCGTTTCTTACGTCGTTTGTTAAGCAAACTTTGACACACAATCCATGCAATTTATATGATGATGTCGAGTTCCGAATCGAAACTAAATGCAGAAGCATCCAAGTCTCAAGAAATACAAGGGTCAGCTTTGTCAAATCAATCACATGTCCATATGAGAGCAAATATATCGTCACCTATAGAATCTACAGTCTCGTTTCTTACGTCGTTTGTTAAGCAAACTTTGACACACAATCCATGCAATTTTTATGATGATGTCGAGTTCCGTATCGAAATTAGATGCAGAATACAAGGGTCAGCTTTGTCAAATCAATCACATGTCCATATGAGAGCAAATATATCGTGACCTATAGAATCTACAGTCTCGTTTCTTACGTCGTTTGTTAAGCAAACTTTGACACACAATCCATGCAATTTATATGATGATGTCGAGTTCCGTATCGAAATTAGATGCAGAAGCATCCAAGTCTCACGAAATACAAGGGTCAGCTTTGTCAAATCAATCACATGTCCATATGATAGCAAATATATCGTGACCTATAGAATTTACAGTCTCGTTTCTTACGTCGTTTGTTAAGCAAACTTTGACACTCAATCCATGTAATTTATATAATGATGTCGAGTTCCGAATCGAAATTAGATGCAGAAGCATCCAAGTCTCACGAAATACAAGGGTCAGCTTTGTCAAATCAATCACATGTCCATATGAGAGCAAATATATCGTGACCTATAGAATCTACAGTCTCGTTTCTTACGTCGTTTGTTAAGCAAACTTTGACACTCAATCCATGTAATTTATATAATGATGTCGAGTTCCGTATCGAAATTAGATGCAGAAGCATCCAAGTATCACGAAATACAAGGGTCAGCTTTGTCAAATCAATCACATGTCCATATGAGAGCAAATATATCGTCACCTATAGAATCTACAGTCTCGTTTCTTACGTCGTTTGTTAAGCAAACTTTGACACACAATCCATGCAATTTTTATGATGATGTCGAGTTCCGTATCGAAATTAGATGCAGAAGCATCCAAGTCTCAAGAAATACAAGGGTCAGCTTTGTCAAATCAATCACATGTCCATATGAGAGCAAATATATCGTCACCTATAGAATCTACAGTCTCGTTTCTTACGTCGTTTGTTAAGCAAACTTTGACACACAATCCATGCAATTTATATGATGATGTCGAGTTCCGAATCGAAATTAGATGCAGAAGCATCCAAGTCTCAGGAAATACAAGGGTCAGCTTTGTCAAATCAATCACATGTCCATATGAGAGCAAATATATCGTCACCTATAGAATCTACAGTCTCGTTTCTTACGTCGTTTGTTAAGCAAACTTTGACACTCAATCAATGCAATTTATATGATGATGTCGAGTTCCGTATCGAAATTAGATGCAGAAGCATCCAAGTCTCACGAAATACAAGGGTCAGCTTTGTCAAATCAATCACATGTCCATATGAGAGCAAATATATCGTGACCTATAGAATCTACAGTCTCGTTTCTTACGTCGTTTGCTAAGCAAACTTTGACACACAATCCATGCAATTTATATGATGATGTCGAGTTCCGAATCGAAATTAGATGCAGAAGCATCCAAGTCTCTTTCGTTTTTTCATAGTAGGCTGTTTTTTCTAGGGGAGGGTTACTAACCCGACGCCCAAACCCAAGTTTTTAACGTTCTTATGGGTGAACGCGCGGCACATGTTAGCTCACTACCTTTAACGGGTGTTAAAGGCAGTTCCCCAGGTGACACCACGGGGAGGTCAGTGTCCACTTGGGATGACCTATAGACCATGGCAGTGCTTGGTGTGTTTGAGAGAAAAATTCTTCGAAAGATCTATGGACCAATCTGCGTTGACGGTGAATATCGACGTCGCATGAACCACGAGCTGTATCTGCTATACAACGACATGAATATTGTTAAACGTATCGAGATGCAGCGATTGCGTTGGCTAGGCCATATCAAAAGAATGAGCGATGATGAACCCGCTAAAAAGGCGTATGAATACATGCCACATGGCGGTGCACGCAGAATTGGCAGGCCAAGGAATAGATGGCGCAAACAAGTGGATGATGAGATGACAAGGCGCGGTATTCCAGTGTGCAAAGCAACAAATAGAGAGGAATGGAGATCTCTTCTTAGTTCGGCCTATAGAACAAATGTTCTGTAATGGGCCAGCTAAGTAAGTAAGTAAGTAAGCATCCAAGTCTCACGAAATACAAGGGTCAGCTTTGTCAAATCAATCACATGTCCATATGAGAGCAAATATATCGTGACCTATAGAATCTACAGTCTCGTTTCTTACGTCGTTTGTTAAGCAAACTTTGACACACAATCCATGCAATTTATATGATGATGTCGAGTTCCGAATCGAAATTAGATGCAGAAGCATCCAAGTCTCACGAAATACAAAGGTCAGCTTTGTCAAATCAATCACGTGTCCATATGAGAGCAAATATATCGTGACCTATAGAATCTACAGCCTCGTTTCTTACGTCGTTTGTTAAGCAAACTTTGACACACAATCCATGCAATTTATATGATGATGTCGAGTTCCGAATCGAAACTAGATGCAGAAGCATCCAAGTCTCAATAAATACAAGGGTCAGCTTTGTCAAATCAATCACATGTCCATATGAGAGCAAATATATCGTCACCTATAGAATCTACAGTCTCGTTTCTTACGCCGTTTGTTAAGCAAACTTTGACACTCAATCCATGTAATTTATATAATGATGTCGAGTTCCGTATCGAAATTAGATGCAGAAGCATCTAAGTATCACGAAATACAAGGGTCAGCTTTGTCAAATCAATCACATGTCCATATGAGAGCAAATATATCGTGACCTATAGAATCTACAGTCTCGTTTCATACGTCGTTTGTTAAGCAAACTTTGACACTCAATCCATGTAATTTATATAATGATGTCGAGTTCCGTATCGAAATTAGATGCAGAAGCATCCAAGTATCACGAAATACAAGGGTCAGCTTTGTCAAATCAATCACATGTCCATATGAGAGCAAATATATCGTGACCTATAGAATCTACAGTCTCGTTTCTTACGTCGTTTGTTAAGCAAACTTTGACACACAATCCATGCAATTTATATGATGATGTCGAGTTCCGAATCGAAATTAGATGCAGAAGCATCCAAGTATCACGAAATACAAGGGTCAGCTTTGTCAAATCAATCACATGTCCATATGAGAGCAAATATATCGTCACCTATAGAATCTACAGTCTCGTTTCTTACGTCGTTTGTTAAGCAAACTTTGACACACAATCCATGCAATTTATATGATGATGTCGAGTTCCGTATCGAAATTAGATGCAGAAGCATCCAAGTATCACGAAATACAAGGGTCAGCTTTGTCAAATCAATCACATGTCCATATGATAGCAAATATATCCTGACCTATAGAATCTACAGACTCGTTTCTTACGTCGTTTGTTAAGCAAACTTTGACACACAATCCATGCAATTTATATGATGATGTCGAGTTCCGAATCGAAACTAGATGCAGAAGCATCCAAGTCTCAAGAAATACAAGGGTCAGCTTTGTCAAATCAATCACATGTCCATATGAGAGCAAATATATCGTCACCTATAGAATCTACAGTCTCGTTTCTTACGTCGTTTGTTAAGCAAACTTTGACACACAATCCATGCAATTTTTATGATGATGTCGAGTTCCGTATCGAAATTAGATGCAGAAGCATCCAATTATCACGAAATACAAGGGTCAGCTTTGTCAAATCAATCACATGTCCATATGAGAGCAAATATATCGTGACCTATAGAATCTACAGTCTCGTTTCTTACGTCGTTTGTTAAGCAAACTTTGACACACAATCCATGCAATTTATATGATGATGTCGAGTTCCGAATCGAAATTAGATGCAGAAGCATCTAAGTATCACGAAATACAAGGGTCAGCTTTGTCAAATCAATCACATGTCCATATGAGAGCAAATATATCGTGACCTATAGAATCTACAGTCTCGTTTCTTACGTCGTTTGTTAAGCAAACTTTGACACTCAATCCTTGTAATTTATATGATGATGTCGAGTTCCGAATCGAAATTAGATGCAGAAGCATCCAAGTATCAAGAAATACAAGGGTCAGCTTTGTCAAATCAATCACATGTCCATATGAGAGCAAATATATTGTGACCTATAGAATCTACAGTCTCGTTTCTTACGTCGTTTGTTAAGCAAACTTTGACACACAATCCATGCAATTTATATGATGATGTCGAGTTCCGTATCGAAACTAGATGCAGAAGCATCCAAGTCTCAAGAAATACAAGGGTCAGCTTTGTCAAATCAATCACATGTCCATATGATAGCAAATATATCGTGACCTATAGAATCTACAGTCTCGTTTCTTACGTCGTTTGTTAAGCAAACTTTGACACACAATCCATGCAATTTATATGATGATGTCGAGTTCCGAATCGAAATTAGATGCAGAAGCATCCAAGTATCACGAAATACAAGGGTCAGCTTTGTCAAATCAATCACATGTCCATATGAGAGCAAATATATCGTCACCTATAGAATCTACAGTCTCGTTTCTTACGCCGTTTGTTAAGCAAACTTTGACACACAATCCATGCAATTTATATGATGATGTCGAGTTCCGTATCGAAATTAGATGCAGAAGCATCCAAGTATCACGAAATACAAGGGTCAGCTTTGTCAAATCAATCACATGTCCATATGAGAGCAAATATATCGTGACCTATAGAATCTACAGTCTCGTTTCTTACGTCGTTTGTTAAGCAAACTTTGACACACAATCCATGCAATTTATATGATGATGTCGAGTTCCGAATCGAAATTAGATGCAGAAGCATCCAAGTCTCACGAAATACAAAGGTCAGCTTTGTCAAATCAATCACATGTCCATATGAGAGCAAATATATCGTGACCTATAGAATCTACAGCCTCGTTTCTTACGTCGTTTGTTAAGCAAACTTTGACACACAATCCATGCAATTTATATGATGATGTCGAGTTCCGAATCGAAACTAGATGCAGAAGCATCCAAGTCTCAAGAAATACAAGGGTCAGCTTTGTCAAATCAATCACATGTCCATATGAGAGCAAATATATCGTCACCTATAGAATCTACAGTCTCGTTTCTTACGTCGTTTGTTAAGCAAACTTTGACACACAATCCATGCAATTTTTATGATGATGTCGAGTTCCGTATCGAAATTAGATGCAGAATACAAGGGTCAGCTTTGTCAAATCAATCACATGTCCATATGAGAGCAAATATATCGTGACCTATAGAATCTACAGTCTCGTTTCTTACGTCGTTTGTTAAGCAAACTTTGACACACAATCCATGCAATTTATATGATGACGTCGAGTTCCGTATCGAAATTAGATGCAGAAGCATCCAAGTCTCACGAAATACAAGGGTCAGCTTTGTCAAATCAATCACATGTCCATATGAGAGCAAATATATCGTGACCTATAGAATCTACAGTCTCGTTTCTTACGTCGTTTGTTAAGCAAACTTTGACACACAATCCATGCAATTTATATGATGATGTCGAGTTCCGTATCGAAATTAGATGCAGAAGCATCCAAGTCTCACGAAATACAAGGGTCAGCTTTGTCAAATCAATCACATGTCCATATGAGAGCAAATATATCGTGACCTATAGAATCTACAGTCTCGTTTCTTACGTCGTTTGTTAAGCAAACTTTGACACACAATCCATGTAATTTATATAATGATGTCGAGTTCCGTATCGAAATTAGATGCAGAAGCATCCAAGTCTCACGAAATACAAGGGTCAGCTTTGTCAAATCAATAACATGTCCATATGAGAGCAAATATATCGTGACCTATAGAATCTACAGTCTCGTTTCTTACGTCGTTTGTTAAGCAAACTTTGACACACAATCCATGCAATTTATATGATGATGTCGAGTTCCGTATCGAAATTAGATGCAGAAGCATCCAAGTCTCAAGAAATACAAGGGTCAGCTTTGTCAAATCAATCACATGTCCATATGAGAGCAAATATATCGTCACCTATAGAATCTACAGTCTCGTTTCTTACGTCGTTTGTTAAGCAAACTTTGACACACAATCCATGCAATTTATATGATGATGTCGAGTTCCGTATCGAAATTAGATGCAGAAGCATCCAAGTCTCACGAAATACAAGGGTCAGCTTTGTCAAATCAATCACATGTCCATATGAGAGCAAATATATCGTGACCTATAGAATCTACAGCAAATATATCGTCACCTATAGAATCTACAGTCTCGTTTCTTACGTCGTTTGTTAAGCAAACTTTGACACACAATCCATGCAATTTATATGATGATGTCGAGTTCCGAATCGAAATTAGATGCAGAAGCATCCAAGTCTCAGGAAATACAAGGGTCAGCTTTGTCAAATCAATCACATGTCCATATGAGAGCAAATATATCGTCACCTATAGAATCTACAGTCTCGTTTCTTACGTCGTTTGTTAAGCAAACTTTGACACTCAATCAATGCAATTTATATGATGATGTCGAGTTCCGTATCGAAATTAGATGCAGAAGCATCCAAGTCTCACGAAATACAAGGGTCAGCTTTGTCAAATCAATCACATGTCCATATGAGAGCAAATATATCGTGACCTATAGAATCTACAGTCTCGTTTCTTACGTCGTTTGCTAAGCAAACTTTGACACACAATCCATGCAATTTATATGATGATGTCGAGTTCCGAATCGAAATTAGATGCAGAAGCATCCAAGTCTCACGAAATACAAGGGTCAGCTTTGTCAAATCAATCACATGTCCATATGAGAGCAAATATATCGTGACCTATAGAATCTACAGTCTCGTTTCTTACGTCGTTTGTTAAGCAAACTTTGACACACAATCCATGCAATTTATATGATGATGTCGAGTTCCGAATCGAAATTAGATGCAGAAGCATCCAAGTCTCACGAAATACAAAGGTCAGCTTTGTCAAATCAATCACATGTCCATATGAGAGCAAATATATCGTGACCTATAGAATCAACAGCCTCGTCTCTTACGTCGTTTGTTAAGCAAACTTTGACACACAATCCATGCAATTTATATGATGATGTCGAGTTCCGAATCGAAACTAGATGCAGAAGCATCCAAGTCTCAATAAATACAAGGGTCAGCTTTGTCAAATCAATCACATGTCCATATGAGAGCAAATATATCGTCACCTATAGAATCTACAGTCTCGTTTCTTACGCCGTTTGTTAAGCAAACTTTGACACTCAATCCATGTAATTTATATAATGATGTCGAGTTCCGTATCGAAATTAGATGCAGAAGCATCTAAGTATCACGAAATACAAGGGTCAGCTTTGTCAAATCAATCACATGTCCATATGAGAGCAAATATATCGTGACCTATAGAATCTACAGTCTCGTTTCATACGTCGTTTGTTAAGCAAACTTTGACACTCAATCCATGTAATTTATATAATGATGTCGAGTTCCGTATCGAAATTAGATGCAGAAGCATCCAAGTATCACGAAATACAAGGGTCAGCTTTGTCAAATCAATCACATGTCCATATGAGAGCAAATATATCGTGACCTATAGAATCTACAGTCTCGTTTCTTACGTCGTTTGTTAAGCAAACTTTGACACACAATCCATGCAATTTATATGATGATGTCGAGTTCCGAATCGAAATTAGATGCAGAAGCATCCAAGTATCACGAAATACAAGGGTCAGCTTTGTCAAATCAATCACATGTCCATATGAGAGCAAATATATCGTCACCTATAGAATCTACAGTCTCGTTTCTTACGTCGTTTGTTAAGCAAACTTTGACACACAATCCATGCAATTTATATGATGATGTCGAGTTCCGTATCGAAATTAGATGCAGAAGCATCCAAGTATCACGAAATACAAGGGTCAGCTTTGTCAAATCAATCACATGTCCATATGATAGCAAATATATCGTGACCTATAGAATTTACAGCCTCGTTTCTTACGTCGTTTGTTAAGCAAACTTTGACACACAATCCATGCAATTTATATGATGATGTCGAGTTCCGAATCGAAATTAGATGCAGAAGCATCCAAGTCTCACGAAATACAAAGGTCAGCTTTGTCAAATCAATCACATGTCCATATGAGAGCAAATATATCGTGACCTATAGAATCTACGGCCTCGTTTCTTACGTCGTTTGTTAAGCAAACTTTGACACACAATCCATGCAATTTATATGATGATGTCGAGTTCCGAATCGAAACTAGATGCAGAAGCATCCAAGTCTCAAGAAATACAAGGGTCAGCTTTGTCAAATCAATCACATGTCCATATGAGAGCAAATATATCGTCACCTATAGAATCTACAGTCTCGTTTCTTACGTCGTTTGTTAAGCAAACTTTGACACACAATCCATGCAATTTTTATGATGATGTCGAGTTCCGTATCGAAATTAGATGCAGAAGCATCCAATTATCACGAAATACAAGGGTCAGCTTTGTCAAATCAATCACATGTCCATATGAGAGCAAATATATCGTGACCTATAGAATCTACAGTCTCGTTTCTTACGTCGTTTGTTAAGCAAACTTTGACACACAATCCATGCAATTTATATGATGATGTCGAGTTCCGAATCGAAATTAGATGCAGAAGCATCTAAGTATCACGAAATACAAGGGTCAGCTTTGTCAAATCAATCACATGTCCATATGAGAGCAAATATATCGTGACCTATAGAATCTACAGTCTCGTTTCTTACGTCGTTTGTTAAGCAAACTTTGACACTCAATCCATGTAATTTATATGATGATGTCGAGTTCCGAATCGAAATTAGATGCAGAAGCATCCAAGTATCAAGAAATACAAGGGTCAGCTTTGTCAAATCAATCACATGTCCATATGAGAGCAAATATATTGTGACCTATAGAATCTACAGTCTCGTTTCTTACGTCGTTTGTTAAGCAAACTTTGACACACAATCCATGCAATTTATATGATGATGTCGAGTTCCGTATCGAAACTAGATGCAGAAGCATCCAAGTCTCAAGAAATACAAGGGTCAGCTTTGTCAAATCAATCACATGTCCATATGATAGCAAATATATCGTGACCTATAGAATCTACAGTCTCGTTTCTTACGTCGTTTGTTAAGCAAACTTTGACACACAATCCATGCAATTTATATGATGATGTCGAGTTCCGAATCGAAATTAGATGCAGAAGCATCCAAGTATCACGAAATACAAGGGTCAGCTTTGTCAAATCAATCACATGTCCATATGAGAGCAAATATATCGTCACCTATAGAATCTACAGTCTCGTTTCTTACGCCGTTTGTTAAGCAAACTTTGACACACAATCCATGCAATTTATATGATGATGTCGAGTTCCGTATCGAAATTAGATGCAGAAGCATCCAAGTATCACGAAATACAAGGGTCAGCTTTGTCAAATCAATCACATGTCCATATGAGAGCAAATATATCGTGACCTATAGAATCTACAGTCTCGTTTCTTACGTCGTTTGTTAAGCAAACTTTGACACACAATCCATGCAATTTATATGATGATGTCGAGTTCCGAATCGAAATTAGATGCAGAAGCATCCAAGTCTCACGAAATACAAAGGTCAGCTTTGTCAAATCAATCACATGTCCATATGAGAGCAAATATATCGTGACCTATAGAATCTACAGCCTCGTTTCTTACGTCGTTTGTTAAGCAAACTTTGACACACAATCCATGCAATTTATATGATGATGTCGAGTTCCGAATCGAAACTAGATGCAGAAGCATCCAAGTCTCAAGAAATACAAGGGTCAGCTTTGTCAAATCAATCACATGTCCATATGAGAGCAAATATATCGTCACCTATAGAATCTACAGTCTCGTTTCTTACGTCGTTTGTTAAGCAAACTTTGACACACAATCCATGCAATTTTTATGATGATGTCGAGTTCCGTATCGAAATTAGATGCAGAATACAAGGGTCAGCTTTGTCAAATCAATCACATGTCCATATGAGAGCAAATATATCGTGACCTATAGAATCTACAGTCTCGTTTCTTACGTCGTTTGTTAAGCAAACTTTGACACACAATCCATGCAATTTATATGATGACGTCGAGTTCCGTATCGAAATTAGATGCAGAAGCATCCAAGTCTCAAGAAATACAAGGGTCAGCTTTGTCAAATCAATCACATGTCCATATGAGAGCAAATATATCGTGACCTATAGAATCTACAGTCTCGTTTCTTACGTCGTTTGTTAAGCAAACTTTGACACACAATCCATGCAATTTATATGATGATGTCGAGTTCCGTATCGAAATTAGATGCAGAAGCATCCAAGTCTCAAGAAATACAAGGGTCAGCTTTGTCAAATCAATCACATGTCCATATGAGATCAAATATATCGTGACCTATAGAATCTACAGTCTCGTTTCTTACGTCGTTTGTTAAGCAAACTTTGACACACAATCCATGTAATTTATATAATGATGTCGAGTTCCGTATCGAAATTAGATGCAGAAGCATCCAAGTCTCACGAAATACAAGGGTCAGCTTTGTCAAATCAATCACATGTCCATATGAGAGCAAATATATCGTGACCTATAGAATCTACAGTCTCGTTTCTTACGTCGTTTGTTAAGCAAACTTTGACACACAATCCATGCAATTTATATGATGATGTCGAGTTCCGTATCGAAATTAGATGCAGAAGCATCCAAGTCTCAAGAAATACAAGGATCAGCTTTGTCAAATCAATCACATGTCCATATGAGAGCAAATATATCGTCACCTATAGAATCTACAGTCTCGTTTCTTACGTCGTTTGTTAAGCAAACTTTGACACACAATCAATGCAATTTATATGATGATGTCGAGTTCCGTATCGAAATTAGATGCAGAAGCATCCAAGTCTCACGAAATACAAGGGTCAGCTTTGTCAAATCAATCACATGTCCATATGAGAGCAAATATATCGTGACCTATAGAATCTACAGTTTCGTTTCTTACGTCGTTTGTTAAGCAAACTTTGACACACAATCCATGCAATTTATATGATGATGTCGAGTTCCGTATCGAAACTAGATGCAGAAGCATCCAAATCTCACGAAATACAAGGGTCAGCTTTGTCAAATCAATCACATGTCCATATGAGAGCAAATATATCGTGACCTATAGAATCTACAGCCTCGTTTCTTACGTCGTTTGTTAAGCAAACTTTGACACACAATCCATGCAATTTATATGATGATGTCGAGTTCCGTATCGAAACTAGATGCCGAAGCATCCAAGTCTCACGAAATACAAGGGTCAGCTTTGTCAAATCAATCACATGTCCATATGAGAGCAAATATATCGTCACCTATAGAATCTACAGTCTCGTTTCTTACGTCGTTTGTTAAGCAAACTTTGACACACAATCCATGTATTTTATATGATGATGTCGAGTTCCGTATCGAAACTAGATGCAGAAGCATCCAAGTCTCAAGAAATACAAGGGTCAGCTTTGTCAAATCAATCACATGTCCATATGAGAGCAAATATATCGTCACCTATAGAATCTACAGTCTCGTTTCTTACGTCGTTTGTTAAGCAAACTTTGACACACAATCCATGCAATTTATATGATGATGTCGAGTTCCGAATCGAAATTAGATGCAGAAGCATCCAAGTATCACGAAATACAAGGGTCAGCTTTGTCAAATCAATCACATGTCCATATGAGAGCAAATATATCGTGACCTATAGAATCTACAGCCTCGTTTCTTACGTCGTTTGTTAAGCAAACTTTGACACACAATCCATGCAATTTATATGATGATGTCGAGTTCCGAATCGAAATTAGATGCAGAAGCATCCAAGTATCACGAAATACAAGGGTCAGCTTTGTCAAATCAATCACATGTCCATATGAGAGCAAATATATCGTGACCTATAGAATCTACAGTCTCGTTTCTTACGTCGTTTGTTAAGCAAACTTTGACACACAATCCATGCAATTTATATGATGATGTCGAGTTCCGTATCGAAAATAGATGCAGAAGCATCCAAGTATCACGAAATACAAGGGTCAGCTTTGTCAAATCAATCAATCCATGTAATTTATATGATGATGTCGAGTTCCTAATCGAAATTAGATGCAGAAGCATCCAAGTCTCAAGAAATACAAGGGTCAGCTTTGTCAAATCAATCACATGTCCATATGAGAGCAAATATATCGTCACCTATAGAATCTACAGTCTCGTTTCTTACGTCGTTTGTTAAGCAAACTTTGACACACAATCCATGCAATTTATATGATGATGTCGAGTTCCGAATCGAAATTAGATGCAGAAGCATCCAAGTATCACGAAATACAAGGGTCAGCTTTGTCAAATCAATCACATGTCCATATGAGAGCAAATATATCGTGACCTATAGAATATACAGTCTCGTTTCTTACGTCGTTTGTTAAGCAAACTTTGACACTCAATCCATTTAATTTATATAATGATGTCGAGTTCCGTATCGAAATTAGATGCAGAAGCATCCAAGTCTCACGAAATACAAGGGTCAGCTTTGTCAAATCAATCACATGTCCATATGAGAGCAAATATATCGTGACCTATAGAATCTACAGTCTCGTTTCTTACGTCGTTTGTTAAGCAAACTTTGACACTCAATCCATGTAATTTATATAATGATGTCGAGTTCCGTATCGAAATTAGATGCCGAAGCATCCAAGTCTCACGAAATACAAGGGTCAGCTTTGTCAAATCAATCACATGTCCATATGAGAGCAAATATATCGTGACCTATAGAATCTACAGTCTCGTTTCTTACGTCGTTTGTTAAGCAAACTTTGACACACAATCCATGCAATTTATATGATGATGTCGAGTTCCGTATCGAAATTAGATGCAGAAGCATCCAAGTCTCAAGAAATACAAGGGTCAGCTTTGTCAAATCAATCACATGTCCATATGAGAGCAAATATATCGTCACCTATAGAATCTACAGTCTCGTTTCTTACGTCGTTTGTTAAGCAAACTTTGACACACAATCCATGCAATTTATATGATGATGTCGAGTTCCGTATCGAAATTAGATGCAGAAGCATCCAAGTCTCACGAAATACAAGGGTCAGCTTTGTCAAATCAATCACATGTCCATATGAGAGCAAATATATCGTGACCTATAGAATCTACAGTTTCGTTTCTTACGTCGTTTGTTAAGCAAACTTTGACACACAATCCATGCAATTTACATGATGATGTCGAGTTCCGTATCGAAACTAGATGCAGAAGCATCCAAATCTCACGAAATACAAGGGTCAGCTTTGTCAAATCAATCACATGTCCATATGAGAGCAAATATATCGTGACCTATAGAATCTACAGTCTCGTTTCTTACGTCGTTTGTTAAGCAAACTTTGACACACAATCCATGCAATTTATATGATGATGTCGAGTTCCGTATAGAAACTAGATGCAGAAGCATCCAAGTCTCACGAAATACAAGGGTCAGCTTTGTCAAATCAATCACATGTCCATATGAGAGCAAATATATCGTCACCTATAGAATCTATAGTCTCGTTTCTTACGTCGTTTGTTAAGCAAACTTTGACACACAATCCATGTAATTTATATGATGATGTCGAGTTCCGTATCGAAACTAGATGCAGAAGCATCCAAGTCTCAAGAAATACAAGGGTCAGCTTTGTCAAATCAATCAGATGTCCATATGAGAGCAAATATATCGTCACCTATAGAATCTACAGTCTCGTTTCTTACGTCGTTTGTTAAGCAAACTTTGACACACAATCCATGCAATTTATATGATGATGTCGAGTTCCGAATCGAAATTAGATGCTGAAGCATCCAAGTATCACGAAATACAAGGGTCAGCTTTGTTAAATCAATCACATGTCCATATGAGAGCAAATATATCGTGACCTATAGAATCTACAGCCTCGTTTCTTACGTCGTTTGTTAAGCAAACTTTGACACACAATCCATGCAATTTATATGATGATGTCGAGTTCCGAATCGAAATTAGATGCAGAAGCATCCAAGTATCACGAAATACAAGGGTCAGCTTTGTCAAATCAATCACATGTCCATATGAGAGCAAATATATCGTGACCTATAGAATCTACAGTCTCGTTTCTTACGTCGTTTGTTAAGCAAACTTTGACACACAATCCATGCAATTTATATGATGATGTCGAGTTCCGTATCGAAATTAGATGCAGAAGCATCCAAGTATCACGAAATATAAGGGTCAGCTTTGTCAAATCAATCACATGTCCATATGATAGCAAATATATCGTGACCTATAGAATTTACAGCCTCGTTTCTTACGTCGTTTGTTAAGCAAACTTTGACACACAATCCATGCAATTTATATGATGATGTCGAGTTCCGTATCGAAATTAGATGCAGAAGCATCCAAGTCTCACGAAATACAAAGGTCAGCTTTGTCAAATCAATCACATGTCCATATGAGAGCAAATATATCGTGACCTATAGAATCTACAGCCTCGTTTCTTACGTCGTTTGTTAAGCAAACTTTGACACACAATCCATGCAATTTATATGATGATGTCGAGTTCCGAATCGAAATTAGATGCAGAAGCATCCAAGTCTCACGAAATACAAAGGTCAGCTTTGTCAAATCAATCACATGTCCATATGAGAGCAAATATATCGTGACCTATAGAATCTACAGCCTCGTTTCTTACGTCGTTTGTTAAGCAAACTTTGACACACAATCCATGCAATTTATATGATGATGTCGAGTTCCGAATCGAAATTAGATGCAGAAGCATCCAAATCTCACGAAATACAAGGGTCAGCTTTGTCAAATCAATCACATGTCCATATGAGAGCAAATATATCGTCACCTATAGAATCTACAGTCTCGTTTCTTACGCCGTTTGTTAAGCAAACTTTGACACACAATCCATGCAATTTATATGATGATGTCGAGTTCCGAATCGAAATTAGATGCAGAAGCATCCAAGTATCACGAAATACAAGGGTCAGCTTTGTCAAATCAATCACATGTCCATATGAGAGCAAATATATCGTGACCTATAGAATCTACAGTCTCGTTTCTTACGTCGTTTGTTAAGCAAACTTTGACACACAATCCATGCAATTTATATGATGATGTCGAGTTCCGAATCTCGAAATACAAGGGTCAGCTTTGTCAAATCAATCACATGTCCATATGAGAGCAAATATATCGTGACCTATAGTATCTACAGTCTCGTTTCTTACGTCGTTTGTTAAGCAAACTTTGACACACAATCCATGTAATTTATATGATGATGTCGAGTTCCGAATCGAAATTAGATGCAGAAGCATCCAAGTCTCAAGAAATACAAGGGTCAGCTTTGTCAAATCAATCACATGTCCATATGAGAGCAAATATATCGTCACCTATAGAATCTACAGTCTCGTTTCTTACGTCGTTTGTTAAGCAAACTTTGACACACAATCCATGCAATTTATATGATGATGTCGAGTTCCGAATCGAAATTAGATGCAGAAGCATCCAAGTATCACGAAATACAAGGGTCAGCTTTGTCAAATCAATCACATGTCCATATGAGAGCAAATATATCGTGACCTATAGAATCTACAGTCTCGTTTCTTACGTCGTTTGTTAAGCAAACTTTGACACTCAATCCATTTAATTTATATAATGATGTCGAGTTCCGTATCGAAATTAGATGCAGAAGCATCCAAGTCTCACGAAATACAAGGGTCAGCTTTGTCAAATCAATCACATGTCCATATGAGAGCAAATATATCGTGACCTATAGAATCTACAGTCTCGTTTCTTACGTCGTTTGTTAAGCAAACTTTGACACTCAATCCATGTAATTTATATAATGATGTCGAGTTCCGTATCGAAATTAGATGCAGAAGCATCCAAGTCTCACGAAATACAAGGGTCAGCTTTGTCAAATCAATCACATGTCCATATGAGAGCAAATATATCGTGACCTATAGAATCTACAGTCTCGTTTCTTACGTCGTTTGTTAAGCAAACTTTGACACACAATCCATGCAATTTATATGATGATGTCGAGTTCCGTATCGAAATTAGATGCAGAAGCATCCAAGTCTCAAGAAATACAAGGGTCAGCTTTGTCAAATCAATCACATGTCCATATGAGAGCAAATATATCGTCACCTATAGAATCTACAGTCTCGTTTCTTACGTCGTTTGTTAAGCAAACTTTGACACACAATCCATGCAATTTATATGATGATGTCGAGTTCCGTATCGAAATTAGATGCAGAAGCATCCAAGTCTCACGAAATACAAGGGTCAGCTTTGTCAAATCAATCACATATCCATATGAGAGCAAATATATCGTGACCTATAGAATCTACAGTTTCGTTTCTTACGTCGTTTGTTAAGAAAACTTTGACACACAATCCATGCAATTTATATGATGATGTCGAGTTCCGTATCGAAACTAGATGCAGAAGCATCCAAATCTCACGAAATACAAGGGTCAGCTTTGTCAAATCAATCACATGTCCATATGAGAGCAAATATATCGTGACCTATAAAATCTACAGTCTCGTTTCTTACGTCGTTTGTTAAGCAAACTTTGACACACAATCCATGCAATTTATATGATGATGTCGAGTTCCGAATCACGAAATACAAGGGTCAGCTTTGTCAAATCAATCACATGTCCATATGAGAGCAAATATATCGTGACCTATAGTATCTACAGTCTCGTTTCTTACGTCGTTTGTTAAGCAAACTTTGACACACAATCCATGTAATTTATATGATGATGTCGAGTTCCGAATCGAAATTAGATGCAAAAGCATCCAAGTCTCAAGAAATACAAGGGTCAGCTTTGTCAAATCAATCACATGTCCATATGAGAGCAAATATATCGTCACCTATAGAATCTACAGTCTCGTTTCTTACGTCGTTTGTTAAGCAAACTTTGACACACAATCCATGCAATTTATATGATGATGTCGAGTTCCGAATCGAAATTAGATGCAGAAGCATCCAAGTATCACGAAATACAAGGGTCAGCTTTGTCAAATCAATCACATGTCCATATGAGAGCAAATATATCGTGACCTATAGAATCTACAGTCTCGTTTCTTACGTCGTTTGTTAAGCAAACTTTGACACTCAATCCATTTAATTTATATAATGATGTCGAGTTCCGTATCGAAATTAGATGCAGAAGCATCCAAGTCTCACGAAATACAAGGGTCAGCTTTGTCAAATCAATCACATGTCCATATGAGAGCAAATATATCGTGACCTATAGAATCTACAGTCTCGTTTCTTACGTCGTTTGTTAAGCAAACTTTGACACTCAATCCATGTAATTTATATAATGATGTCGAGTTCCGTATCGAAATTAGATGCAGAAGCATCCAAGTCTCACGAAATACAAGGGTCAGCTTTGTCAAATCAATCACATGTCCATATGAGAGCAAATATATCGTGACCTATAGAATCTACAGTCTCGTTTCTTACGTCGTTTGTTAAGCAAACTTTGACACACAATCCATGCAATTTATATGATGATGTCGAGTTCCGTATCGAAATTAGATGCAGAAGCATCCAAGTCTCAAGAAATACAAGGGTCAGCTTTGTCAAATCAATCACATGTCCATATGAGAGCAAATATATCGTCACCTATAGAATCTACAGTCTCGTTTCTTACGTCGTTTGTTAAGCAAACTTTGACACACAATCCATGCAATTTATATGATGATGTCGAGTTCCGTATCGAAATTAGATGCAGAAGCATCCAAGTCTCACGAAATACAAGGGTCAGCTTTGTCAAATCAATCACATATCCATATGAGAGCAAATATATCGTGACCTATAGAATCTACAGTTTCGTTTCTTACGTCGTTTGTTAAGCAAACTTTGACACACAATCCATGCAATTTATATGATGATGTCGAGTTCCGTATCGAAACTAGATGCAGAAGCATCCAAATCTCACGAAATACAAGGGTCAGCTTTGTCAAATCAATCACATGTCCATATGAGAGCAAATATATCGTGACCTATAAAATCTACAGTCTCGTTTCTTACGTCGTTTGTTAAGCAAACTTTGACACACAATCCATGCAATTTATATGATGATGTCGAGTTCCGTATCGAAACTAGATGCAGAAGCATCCAAGTCTCACGAAATACAAGGGTCAGCTTTGTCAAATCAATCACATGTCCATATGAGAGCAAATATATCGTCACCTATAGAATCTACAGTCTCGTTTCTTACGTCGTTTGTTAAGCAAACTTTGACACACAATCCATGTAATTTATATGATGATGTCGAGTTCCGTATCGAAACTAGATGCAGAAGCATCCAAGTCTCAAGAAATACAAGGGTCAGCTTTGTCAAATCAATCACATGTCCATATGAGAGCAAATATATCGTCACCTATAGAATCTACAGTCTCGTTTCTTACGTCGTTTGTTAAGCAAACTTTGACACACAATCCATGCAATTTATATGATGATGTCGAGTTCCGAATCGAAATTAGATGCAGAAGCATCCAAGTATCACGAAATACAAGGGTCAGCTTTGTCAAATCAATCACATGTCCATATGAGAGCAAATATATCGTGACCTATAGAATCTACAGCCTCGTTTCTTACGTCGTTTGTTAAGCAAACTTTGACACACAATCCATGCAATTTATATGATGATGTCGAGTTCCGAATCGAAATTAGATGCAGAAGCATCCAAGTATCACGAAATACAAGGGTCAGCTTTGTCAAATCAATCACATGTCCATATGAGAGCAAATATATCGTGACCTATAGAATCTACAGTCTCGTTTCTTACGTCGTTTGTTAAGCAAACTTTGACACACAATCCATGCAATTTATATGATGATGTCGAGTTCCGTATCGAAATTAGATGCAGAAGCATCCAAGTATCACGAAATACAAGGGTCAGCTTTGTCAAATCAATCACATGTCCATATGAGAGCAAATATATCGTGACCTATAGAATCTACAGTTTCGTTTCTTACGTCGTTTGTTAAGCAAACTTTGACACACAATCCATGCAATTTATATGATGATGTCGAGTTCCGTATCGAAACTAGATGCAGAAGCATCCAAGTCTCACGAAATACAAGGGTCAGCTTTGTCAAATCAATCACATGTCCATATGAGAGCAAATATATCGTGACCTATAGAATCTACAGTCTCGTTTCTTACGTCGTTTGTTAAGCAAACTTTAACACACAATCCATGCAATTTATATAATGATGTCGAGTTCCGTATCGAAATTAGATGCAGAAGCATCCAAGTCTCACGAAATACAAGGGTCAGCTTTGTCAAATCAATCACATGTCCATATGAGAGCAAATATATCGTGACCTATAGAATCTACAGTCTCGTTTCTTACGTCGTTTGTTAAGCAAACTTTGACACACAATCCATGTAATTTATATGATGATGTCGAGTTCCGAATCGAAATTAGAAGCAGAAGCATCCAAGTCTCAAGAAATACAAGGGTCAGCTTTGTCAAATCAATCACATGACCATATGAGAGCAAATATATCGTGACCTATAGAATCTACAGTTTCGTTTCTTACGTCGTTTGTTAAGCAAACTTTGACACACAATCCATGCAATTTATATGATGATGTCGAGTTCCGTATCGAAACTAGATGCAGAAGCATCCAAGTCTCACGAAATACAAGGGTCAGCTTTGTCAAATCAATCACATGTCCATATGAGAGCAAATATATCGTGACCTATAGAATCTACAGTCTCGTTTCTTACGTCGTTTGTTAAGCAAACTTTAACACACAATCCATGCAATTTATATAATGATGTCGAGTTCCGTATCGAAATTAGATGCAGAAGCATCCAAGTCTCACGAAATACAAGGGTCAGCTTTGTCAAATCAATCACATGTCCATATGAGAGCAAATATATCGTGACCTATAGAATCTACAGTCTCGTTTCTTACGTCGTTTGTTAAGCAAACTTTGACACACAATCCATGCAATTTATATAATGATGTCGAGTTCCGTATCGAAATTAGATGCAGAAGCATCCAAGTCTCACGAAATACAAGGGTCAGCTTTGTCAAATCAATCACATGTCCATATGAGAGCAAATATATCGTCACCTATAGAATCTACAGTCTCGTTTCTTACGTCGTTTGTTAAGCAAACTTTGACACACAATCCATGTAATTTATATGATGATGTCGAGTTCCGAATCGAAATTAGAAGCAGAAGCATCCAAGTCTCAAGAAATACAAGGGTCAGCTTTGTCAAATCAATCACATGTCCATATGAGAGCAAATATATCGTCACCTATAGAATCTACAGTCTCGTTTCTTACGTCGTTTGTTAAGCAAACTTTGACACACAATCCATGCAATTTATATGATGATGTCGAGTTCCGAATCGAAATTAGATGCAGAAGCATCCAAGTATCACGAAATACAAGGGTCAGCTTTGTCAAATCAATCACATGTCTATATGAGAGCAAATATATCGTGACCTATAGAATCTACAGTCTCGTTTCTTACGTCGTTTGTTAAGCAAACTTTGACACTCAATCCATGTAATTTATATAATGATGTCGAGTTCCGTATCGAAATTAGATGCAGAAGCATCCAAGTCTCACGAAATACAAGGGTCAGCTTTGTCAAATCAATCACATGTCCATATGAGAGCAAATATATCGTGACCTATAGAATCTACAGTCTCGTTTCTTACGTCGTTTGTTAAGCAAACTTTGACACACAATCCATGCAATTTATATGATGATGTCGAGTTCCGTATCGAAATTAGATGCAGAAGCATCCAAGTATCACGAAATACAAGGGTCAGCTTTGTCAAATCAATCACATGTCCATATGAGAGCAAATATATCGTCACCTATAGAATCTACAGTCTCGTTTCTTACGTCGTTTGTTAAGCAAACTTTGACACACAATCCATGCAATTTATATGATGATGTCGAGTTCCGTATCGAAATTAGATGCAGAAGCATCCAAGTCTCACGAAATACAAGGGTCAGCTTTGTCAAATCAATCACATGTCCATATGAGAGCAAATATATCGTGACCTATAGAATCTACAGTTTCGTTTCTTACGTCGTTTGTTAAGCAAACTTTGACACACAATCCATGCAATTTATATGATGATGTCGAGTTCCGTATCGAAATTAGATGCAGAAGCATCCAAGTCTCACGAAATACAAGGGTCAGCTTTGTCAAATCAATCACATGTCCATATGAGAGCAAATATATCGTCACCTATAGAATCTACAGTCTCGTTTCTTACGTCGTTTGTTAAGCAAACTTTGACACACAATCCATGCAATTTATATGATGATGTCGAGTTCCGTATCGAAATTAGATGCAGAAGCATCCAAGTCTCACGAAATACAAGGGTCAGCTTTGTCAAATCAATCACATGTCCATATGAGAGCAAATATATCGTGACCTATAGAATCTACAGTTTCGTTTTCTTACGTCGTTTGTTAAGCAAACTTTGACACACAATCCATGCAATTTATATGATGATGTCGAGTTCCGTATCGAAACTAGATGCAGAAGCATCCAAGTCTCACGAAATACAAGGGTCAGCTTTGTCAAATCAATCACATGTCCATATGAGAGCAAATATATCGTGACCTATAGAATCTACAGTTTCGTTTCTTACGTCGTTTGTTAAGCAAACTTTAACACACAATCCATGCAATTTATATAATGATGTCGAGTTCCGTATCGAAATTAGATGCAGAAGCATCCAAGTCTCACGAAATACAAGGGTCAGCTTTGTCAAATCAATCACATGTCCATATGAGAGCAAATATATCGTGACCTATAGAATCTACAGTCTCGTTTCTTACGTCGTTTGTTAAGCAAACTTTGACACACAATCCATGCAATTTATATAATGATGTCGAGTTCCGTATCGAAATTAGATGCAGAAGCATCCAAGTCTCACGAAATACAAGGGTCAGCTTTGTCAAATCAATCACATGTCCATATGAGAGCAAATATATCGTGACCTATAGAATCTACAGTCTCGTTTCTTACGTCGTTTGTTAAGCAAACTTTGACACACAATCCATGTAATTTATATGATGATGTCGAGTTCCGAATCGAAATTAGAAGCAGAAGCATCCAAGTCTCAAGAAATACAAGGGTCAGCTTTGTCAAATCAATCACATGTCCATATGAGAGCAAATATATCGTCACCTATAGAATCTACAGTCTCGTTTCTTACGTCGTTTGTTAAGCAAACTTTGACACACAATCCATGCAATTTATATGATGATGTCGAGTTCCGAATCGAAATTAGATGCAGAAGCATCCAAGTATCACGAAATACAAGGGTCAGCTTTGTCAAATCAATCACATGTCTATATGAGAGCAAATATATCGTGACTATAGAATCTACAGTCTCGTTTCTTACGTCGTTTGTTAAGCAAACTTTGACACTCAATCCATGTAATTTATATAATGATGTCGAGTTCCGTATCGAAATTAGATGCAGAAGCATCCAAGTCTCACGAAATACAAGGGTCAGCTTTGTCAAATCAATCACATGTCCATATGAGAGCAAATATATCGTGACCTATAGAATCTACAGTCTCGTTTCTTACGTCGTTTGTTAAGCAAACTTTGACACACAATCCATGCAATTTATATGATGATGTCGAGTTCCGTATCGAAATTAGATGCAGAAGCATCCAAGTATCACGAAATACAAGGGTCAGCTTTGTCAAATCAATCACATGTCCATATGAGAGCAAATATATCGTCACCTATAGAATCTACAGTCTCGTTTCTTACGTCGTTTGTTAAGCAAACTTTGACACACAATCCATGCAATTTATATGATGATGTCGAGTTCCGTATCGAAATTAGATGCAGAAGCATCCAAGTCTCATGAAATACAAGGGTCAGCTTTGTCAAATCAATCACATGTCCATATGAGAGCAAATATATCGTGACCTATAGAATCTACAGTTTCGTTTCTTACGTCGTTTGTTAAGCAAACTTTGACACACAATCCATGCAATTTATATGATGATGTCGAGTTCCGTATCGAAACTAGATGCAGAAGCATCCAAGTCTCACGAAATACAAGGGTCAGCTTTGTCAAATCAATCACATGTCCATATGAGAGCAAATATATCGTGACCTATAGAATCTACAGTCTCGTTTCTTACGTCGGTTGTTAAGCAAACTTTAACACACAATCCATGCAATTTATATAATGATGTCGAGTTCCGTATCGAAATTAGATGCAGAAGCATCCAAGTCTCACGAAATACAAGGGTCAGCTTTGTCAAATCAATCACATGTCCATATGAGAGCAAATATATCGTGACCTATAGAATCTACAGTCTCGTTTCTTACGTCGTTTGTTAAGCAAACTTTGACACACAATCCATGTAATTTATATGATGATGTCGAGTTCCGAATCGAAATTAGAAGCAGAAGCATCCAAGTCTCAAGAAATACAAGGGTCAGCTTTGTCAAATCAATCACATGTCCATATGAGAGCAAATATATCGTGACCTATAGAATCTACAGTTTCGTTTCTTACGTCGTTTGTTAAGCAAACTTTGACACACAATCCATGCAATTTATATGATGATGTCGAGTTCCGTATCGAAACTAGATGCAGAAGCATCCAAGTCTCACGAAATACAAGGGTCAGCTTTGTCAAATCAATCACATGTCCATATGAGAGCAAATATATCGTGACCTATAGAATCTACAGTCTCGTTTCTTACGTCGTTTGTTAAGCAAACTTTAACACACAATCCATGCAATTTATATAATGATGTCGAGTTCCGTATCGAAATTAGATGCAGAAGCATCCAAGTCTCACGAAATACAAGGGTCAGCTTTGTCAAATCAATCACATGTCCATATGAGAGCAAATATATCGTGACCTATAGAATCTACAGTCTCGTTTCTTACGTCGTTTGTTAAGCAAACTTTGACACACAATCCATGCA
The DNA here is from genome assembly GCF_047663935.1 of Musca autumnalis. Classification (NCBI taxonomy): domain Eukaryota; kingdom Metazoa; phylum Arthropoda; class Insecta; order Diptera; family Muscidae; genus Musca; species Musca autumnalis. Next base: position 87,805 of record NW_027411951.1, read on the forward strand.
ATTTATATAATGATGTCGAGTTCCGTATCGAAATTAGATGCAGAAGCATCCAAGTCTCACGAAATACAAGGGTCAGCTTTGTCAAATCAATCACATGTCCATATGAGAGCAAATTATCGTCACCTATAGAATCTACAGTCTCGTTTCTTACGTCGTTTGTTAAGCAAACTTTGACACACAATCCATGTAATTTATATGATGATGTCGAGTTCCGAATCGAAATTAGAAGCAGAAGCATCCAAGTCTCAAGAAATACAAGGGTCAGCTTTGTCAAATCAATCACATGTCCATATGAGAGCAAATATATCGTGACCTATAGAATCTACAGTTTCGTTTCTTACGTCGTTTGTTAAGCAAACTTTGACACACAATCCATGCAATTTATATGATGATGTCGAGTTCCGTATCGAAACTAGATGCAGAAGCATCCAAATCTCACGAAATACAAGGGTCAGCTTTGTCAAATCAATCACATGTCCATATGAGAGCAAATATATCGTGACCTATAGAATCTACAGTCTCGTTTCTTACGTCGTTTGTTAAGCAAACTTTGACACACAATCCATGCAATTTATATGATGATGTCGAGTTCCGAATCGAAATTAGATGCAGAAGCATCCAAGTATCACGAAATACAAGGGTCAGCTTTGTCAAATCAATCACATGTCCATATGAGAGCAAATATATCGTGACCTATAGAATCTACAGTCTCGTTTCTTACGTCGTTTGTTAAGCAAACTTTGACACACAATCCATGCAATTTATATGATGATGTCGAGTTCCGAATCGAAATTAGATGCAGAAGCATCCAAGTATCACGAAATACAAGGGTCAGCTTTGTCAAATCAATCACATGTCCATATGAGAGCAAATATATCGTGAACTATATAATCTACAGTCTCGTTACTTTCGTCGTTTGTTAAGCAAACTTTGACACACAATCCATGCAATTTATATGATGATGTCGAGTTCCGAATCGAAATTAGATGCAGAAGCATCCAAGTATCACGAAATACAAGGGTCAGCTTTGTCAAATCAATCACATGTCCATATGAGAGCAAGTATATCGTCACCTATAGAATCTACAGTCTCGTTTCTTACGTCGTTTGTTAAGCAAACTTTGACACACAATCCATGCAATTTATATGATGATGTCGAGTTCCGAATCGAAATTAGATGCAGAAGCATCCAAGTATCACGAAATACAAGGGTCAGCTTTGTCAAATCAATCACATGTCCATATGAGAGCAAATATATCGTGACCTATAGAATCTACAGCCTCGTTTCTTACGTCGTTTGTTAAGCAAACTTTGACACACAATCCATGCAATTTATATGATGATGTCGAGTTCCGAATCGAAATTAGATGCAGAAGCATCCAAGTATCACGAAATACAAGGGTCAGCTTTGTCAAATCAATCACATGTCCATATGAGAGCAAATATGTCGTGACCTATAGAATCTACAGTCTCGTTTCTTACGTCGTTTGTTAAGCAAACTTTGACACACAATCCATGCAATTTATATGATGATGTCGAGTTCCGAATCGAAATTAGATGCAGAAGCATCCAAGTATCACGAAATACAAGGGTCAACTTTGTCAAATCAATCACATGTCCATATGAGAGCAAATATATCGTGACCTATAGAATCTACAGCCTCGTTTCTTACGTCGTTTGTTAAGCAAACTTTGACACACAATCCATGCAATTTATATAATGATGTCGAGTTCCGTATCGAAATTAGATGCAGAAGCATCTAAGTATCACGAAATACAAGGGTCAGCTTTGTCAAATCAATCACATGTCCATATGAGAGCAAATATATCGTGACCTATAGAATCTACAGTCTCGTTTCTTACGTCGTTTGTTAAGCAAACTTTGACACACAATCCATGCAATTTATATGATGATGTCGAGTTCCGAATCGAAATTAGATGCAGAAGCATCCAAGTATGACGAAATACAAGGGTCAGCTTTGTCAAATCAATCACATGTCCATATGAGAGCAAATATATCGTGAACTATATAATCTACAGTCTCGTTACTTTCGTCGTTTGTTAAGCAAACTTTGACACACAATCCATGCAATTTATATGATGATGTCGAGTTCCGAATCGAAATTAGATGCAGAAGCATCCAAGTATCACGAAATACAAGGGTCAGCTTTGTCAAATCAATCACATGTCCATATGAGAGCAAATATATCGTCACCTATAGAATCTACAGTCTCGTTTCTTACGTCGTTTGTTAAGCAAACTTTGACACACAATCCATGCAATTTATATGATGATGTCGAGTTCCGAATCGAAATTAGATGCAGAAGCATCCAAGTCTCAAGAAATACAAGGGTCAGCTTTGTCAAATCAATCACATGTCCATATGAGAGCAAATATATCGTCACCTATAGAATCTACAGTCTCGTTTCTTACGCCGTTTGTTAAGCAAACTTTGACACACAATCCATGCAATTTATATGATGATGTCGAGTTCCGAATCGAAATTAGATGCAGAAGCATCCAAGTATCACGAAATACAAGGGTCAGCTTTGTCAAATCAATCACATGTCCATATGAGAGCAAATATATCGTGACCTATAGAATCTACAGTCTCGTTTCTTACGTCGTTTGTTAAGCAAACTTTGACACACAATCCATGCAATTTATATGATGATGTCGAGTTCCGAATCGAAATTAGATGCAGAAGCACCCAAGTATCACGAAATACAAGGGTCAGCTTTGTCAAATCAATCACATGTCCATATGAGAGCAAATATATCGTGACCTATAGAATCTACAGTCTCGTTTCTTACGTCGTTTGTTAAGCAAACTTTGACACACAATCCATGTAATTTATATGATGATGTCGAGTTCCGAATCGAAATTAGATGCAGAAGCATCCAAGTCTCAAGAAATACAAGGGTCAGCTTTGTCAAATCAATCACATGTCCATATGAGAGCAAATATATCGTCACCTATAGAATCTACAGTCTCGTTTCTTACGTCGTTTGTTAAGCAAACTTTGACACTCAATCCATGTAATTTATATAATGATGTCGAGTTCCGTATCGAAATTAGATGCAGAAGCATCCAAGTATCACGAAATACAAGGGTCAGCTTTGTCAAATCAATCACATGTCCATATGAGAGCAAATATATCGTGACCTATAGAATCTACAGTCTCGTTTCTTACGTCGTTTGTTAAGCAAACTTTGACACACAATCCATGCAATTTATATGATGATGTCGACTTCCGAATCGAAATTAGATGCAGAAGCATCCAAGTATCACGAAATACAAGGGTCAGCTTTGTCAAATCAATCACATGTCCATATGAGAGCAAATATATCGTGACCTATAGAATCTACAGTCTCGTTTCTTACGTCGTTTGTTAAGCAAACTTTGACACACAATCCATGCAATTTTTATGATGATGTCGAGTTCCGTATCGAAATTAGATGCAGAAGCATCCAAGTATCACGAAATACAAGGGTCAGCTTTGTCAAATCAATCACATGTCCATATGAGAGCAAATATATCGTGACCTATAGAATCTACAGTCTCGTTTCTTACGTCGTTTGTTAAGCAAACTTTGACACACAATCCATGCAATTTATATGATGATGTCGAGTTCCGAATCGAAATTAGATGCAGAAGCATCCAAGTCTCAAGAAATACAAGGGCCAGCTTTGTCAAATCAATCACATGTCCATATGAGAGCAAATATATCGTCACCTATAGAATCTACAGTCTCGTTTCTTACGTCGTTTGTTAAGCAAACTTTGACACACAATCCATGCAATTTATATAATGATGTCGAGTTCCGTATCGAAATTAGATGCAGAAGCATCCAAGTCTCACGAAATACAAAGGTCAGCTTTGTCAAATCAATCACATGTCCATATGAGAGCAAATATATCGTGTCCTATAGAATCTACAGTCTCGTTTCTTACGTCGTTTGTTAAGCAAACTTTGACACACAATCCATGCAATTTATATGATGATGTCGAGTTCCGAATCGAAACTAGATGCAGAAGCATCCAAATCTCACGAAATACAAGGGTCAGCTTTGTCAAATCAATCACATGTCCATATGAGAGCAAATATATCGTGACCTATAGAATCTACAGTTTCGTTTCTTACGTCGTTTGTTAAGCAAACTTTGACACACAATCCATGCAATTTATATAATGATGTCGAGTTCCGTATCGAAATTAGATGCAGAAGCATCCAAGTCTCACGAAATACAAGGGTCAGCTTTGTCAAATCAATCACATGTCCATATGAGAGCAAATATATCGTGACCTATAGAATCTACAGTCTCGTTTCTTACGTCGTTTGTTAAGCAAACTTTGACACACAATCCATGCAATTTATATGATGATGTCGAGTTCCGAATCGAAATTAGATGCAGAAGCATCCAAGTCTCACGAAATACAAAGGTCAGCTTTGTCAAATCAATCACATGTCCATATGAGAGCAAATATATCGTGACCTATAGAATCTACAGCCTCGTTTCTTACGTCGTTTGTTAAGCAAACTTTGACACACAATCCATGCAATTTATATGATGATGTCGAGTTCCGAATCGAAACTAGATGCAGAAGCATCCAAATCTCACGAAATACAAGGTTCAGCTTTGTCAAATCAATCACATGTCCATATGAGAGCAAATATATCGTGACCTATAGAATCTACAGTCTCGTTTCTTACGTCGTTTGTTAAGCAAACTTTGACACACAATCCATGCAATTTATATGATGATGTCGAGTTCCGTATCGAAATTAGATGCAGAAGCATCCAAGTCTCACGAAATACAAGGGTCAGCTTTGTCAAATCAATCACATGTCCATATGAGAGCAAATATATCGTCACCTATAGAATCTACAGTCTCGTTTCTTACGTCGTTTGTTAAGCAAACTTTGACACACAATCCATGCAATTTATATGATGATGTCGAGTTCCGTATCGAAATTAGATGCAGAATACAAGGGTCAGCTTTGTCAAATCAATCACATGTCCATATGAGAGCAAATATATCGTCACCTATAGAATCTACAGCCTCGTTTCTTACGTCGTTTGTTAAGCAAACTTTGACACACAATCCATGCAATTTATATGATGATATCGAGTTCCGTATCGAAATTAGATGCAGAAGCATCCAAGTCTCACGAAATACAAGGGTCAGCTTTGTCAAATCAATCACATGTCCATATGAGAGGAAATATATCGTGACCTATAGAATCTACAGTCTCGTTTCTTACGTCGTTTGTTAAGCAAACTTTGACACTCAATCCATGTAATTTATATAATGATGTCGAGTTCCGTATCGAAATTAGATGCAGAAGCATCCAAGTATCACGAAATACAAGGGTCAGCTTTGTCAAATCAAGCACATGTCCATATGAGAGCAAATATATCGTGACCTATAGAATCTACAGTCTCGTTTCTTACGTCGTTTGTTAAGCAAACTTTGACACACAATCAATGCAATTTATATGATGATGTCGAGTTCCGTATCGAAATTAGATGCAGAAGCATCCAAGTATCACGAAATACAAGGGTCAGCTTTGTCAAATCAATCACATGTCCATATGAGAGCAAATATATCGTGACCTATAGAATCTACAGTCTCGTTTCTTACGTCGTTTGTTAAGCAAACTTTGACACACAATCCATGCAATTTATATAATGATGTCGAGTTCCGTATCGAAATTAGATGCAGAAGCATTCAAGTCTCACGAAATACAAGGGTCAGCTTTGTCAAATCAATCACATGTGCATATGAGAGCAAATATATCGTGACCTATAGAATCTACAGTCTCGTTTCTTACGTCGTTTGTTAAGCAAACTTTGACACACAATCCATGCAATTTATATGATGATGTCGAGTTCCGAATCGAAATTAGATGCAGAAGCATCCAAGTCTCACGAAATACAAAGGTCAGCTTTGTCAAATCAATCACATGTCCATATGAGAGCAAAATATTATCGTGACCTATAGAATCTACAGTCTCGTTTCTTACGTCGTTTGTTAAGCAAACTTTGACACTCAATCCATTTAATTTATATAATGATGTCGAGTTCCGTATCGAAATTAGATGCAGAAGCATCCAAGTATCACGAAATACAAGGGTCAGCTTTGTCAAATCAATCACATGTCCATATGAGAGCAAATATATCTACCGTTGTTAAGCAAACTTTGACACACAATCCATGCAATTTATATGATGATGTCGAGTTCCGTATCGAAATTAGATGCAGAAGCATCCAAGTATCACGAAATACAAGGGTCAGCTTTGTCAAATCAATCATTGTCCATATGAGAGCAAATATATCGTGACCTATAGAATCTACAGTCTCGTTTCTTACGTCGTTTGTTAAGCAAACTTTGACACACAATCCATGCAATTTATATAATGATGTCGAGTTCCGTATCGAAATTAGATGCAGAAGCAAGTCTCACGAAATACAAGGGTCAGCTTTGTCAAATCAATCACATGTCCATATGAGAGCAAATATATCGTGACCTATAGAATCTACAGTCTCGTTTCTTACGTCGTTTGTTAAGCAAACTTTGACACACAATCCATGCAATTTTTATGATGATGTCGAGTTCCGTATCGAAATTAGATGCAGAAGCATCCAAGTCTCAAGAAATACAAGGGTCAGCTTTGTCAAATCAATCACATGTCCATATGAGAGCAAATATATCGTCACCTATAGAATCTACAGTCTCGTTTC
>NW_027411952.1:0-94439 GCF_047663935.1 Musca autumnalis
AATACAAAAGTTCACCGGAGATGACTTTCCCAATACAAAAGTTCACCGAAGATGACTTTTCCCATACAAAAGTTCACCGGAGATGACTTTCCCAATACAAAAGTTCACCGGGCATGACTTTCCCAATACAAAAGTTCACCGGAGATGACTTTCCCAATATAAAAGTTCACCGGAGATGACTTTTCCCATACAAAAGTTCACCGGAGATGACTTTCCCAATACAAAAGTTCACCGGAGATGACTTTTCCCATACAAAAGTTCACCGGAGATGACTTTCCCAATACAAAAGTTCACCGGAGATGACTTTTCCCATACAAAAGTTCACCGGAGATGACTTTCCCAATACAAAAGTTCACCGGAGATGACTTTCCCAATACAAAAGTTCACCGGAGATGACTTTCCCAATACAAAAGTTCACCGGAGATGACTTTTCCCATACAAAAGTTCACCGGAGATGACTTTCCCAATACAAAAGTTCACCGGGCATGACTTTCCCAATACAAAAGTTCACCGGGCATGACTTTCCCAAAACAAAAGTTCACCGGCATGACTTTCCCAATACAAAAGTTCACCGGAGATGACTTTCCCAATACAAAAGTTCACCGGAGATGACTTTTCCCATACAAAAGTTCACCGGAGATGACTTTCCCAATACAAAAGTTCACCGGAGATGACTTTCCCAATACAAAAGTTCACCGGGCACGACTTTCCCAATACAAAAGTTCACCGGAGATGACTTTCCCAATACAAAAGTTCACCGGAGATGACTTTCTCAATACAAAAGTTCACCGGGCATGACTTTCCCAATACAAAAGTTCACCGGAGATGACTTTCCCAATACAAAAGTTCACCGGGCATGACTTTCCCAAAACAAAAGTTCACCGGAGATGACTTTCCCAATACAAAAGTTCACCGGGCATGACTTTCCCAATATAAAAGTTCACCGGGCATGACTTTCCCAATACAAAAGTTCACCGGAGATGACTTTTCCAATACAAAAGTTCACCGGAGATGACTTTCCCAATACAAAAGTTCCCCGGAGATGACTTTCCCAATACAAAAGTTCACCGGAGATGACTTTCCCAATACAAAAGTTTACCGGAGATGACTTTTCCCATACAAAAGTTCACCGGAGATGACTTTCCCAATACAAAAGTTCACCGGAGATGACTTTCCCAATACAAAAGTTCACCGGAGATGACTTTTCCCAATACAAAAGTTCACCGGAGATGACTTTCCCAATACAAAAGTTCACCGGAGATGACTTTTCCCATACAAAAGTTCACCGGAGATGACTTTCCCAATACAAAAGTTCACCGGAGATGACTTTTCCCATACAAAAGTTCACCGGGCATGACTTTCCCAATACAAAAGTTCACCGGAGATGACTTTCCCAATACAAAAGTTCACCGGAGATGACTTTTCCCATACAAAAGTTCACCGGAGATGACTTTCCCAATACAAAAGTTCACCGGGCACGACTTTCCCAATACAAAAGTTCACCGGGCATGACTTTCCCAATACAAAAGTTCACCGGGCATGACTTTCCCAATACAAAAGTTCACCGGGCATGACTTTCCCAATACAAAAGTTCACCGGAGATGACTTTTCCCATACAAAAGTTCACCGGGCATGACTTTCCCAATACAAAAGTTCACCGGAGATGACTTTCCCAATACAAAAGTTCACCGGAGATGACTTTCCCAATACAAAAGTTCACCGGAGATGACTTTCCCAATACAAAAGTTCACCGGAGATGACTTTCCCAATACAAAAGTTCACCGGAGATGACTTTCCCAATACAAAAGTTCACCGGGCATGACTTTCCCAATACAAAAGTTCACCGGAGATGACTTTCCCAACACAAAAGTTCACCGGGCACGACTTTCCCAATACAAAAGTTCACCGGAGATGAATTTTTGACATACAAAAGTTTACCGGAGATGACTTTCCCAATACAAAAGTTCACCGGAGATGACTTTTCCAATACAAAAGTTCACCGGAGATGACTTTCCCAATACAAAAGTTCACCGGAGATGACTTTCCCAATACAAAAGTTCACCGGGCATGACTTTCCCAATACAAAAGTTCACCGGAGATGACTTTCCCAATACAAAAATTCACCGGAGATGACTTTCCCAATACAAAAGTTCACCGGAGATGACTTTCCCAATACAAAAGTTCACCGGAGATGACTTTCCCAATACAAAAGTTCACCGGGCATGACTTTTCCCATACAAAAGTTCACCGGAGATGACTTTCCCAATACAAAAGTTCACCGGAGATGACTTTCCCAATACAAAAGTTCACCGGGCATGACTTTCCCAATACAAAAGTTCACCGGAGATGACTTTCCCAATACAAAAGTTCACCGGAGATGACTTTCCCAATACAAAAGTTCACCGGAGATGACTTTCCCAATACAAAAGTTCACCGGAGATGACTTTCCCAATACAAAAGTTCACCGGAGATGACTTTCCCAATACAAAAGTTCACCGTGCATGACTTTCCCAATACAAAAGTTCACCGGAGATGACTTTCCCAATACAAAAATTCACCGGAGATGACTTTCCCAATACAAAAGTTCACCGGAGATGACTTTTCCCATACAAAAGTTCACCGGAGATGACTTTCCCAATACAAAAGTTCACCGGAGATGACTTTTCCCATACAAAAGTTCACCGGAGATGACTTTCCCAATACAAAAGTTCACCGGAGATGACTTTCCCAATACAAAAGTTCACCGGGCATGACTTTCCCAATACAAAAGTTCACCGGAGATGACTTTCCCAATACAAAAGTTCACCGGAGATGACTTTCCCAATACAAAAGTTCACCGGAGATGACTTTCCCAATACAAAAGTTCACCGGAGATGACTTTCCCAATACAAAAGTTCACCGGAGATGACTTTCCCAATACAAAAGTTCACCGGGCATGACTTTCTCAATACAAAAGTTCACCGGAGATGACTTTCCCAACACAAAAGTTCACCGGGCACGACTTTCCCAATACAAAAGTTCACCGGAGATGAATTTTTGCCATACAAAAGTTTACCGGAGATGACTTTCCCAATACAAAAGTTCACCGGAGATGACTTTTCCAATACAAAAGTTCACCGGAGATGACTTTCCCAATACAAAAGTTCACCGGAGATGACTTTCCCAATACAAAAGTTCACCGGGCATGACTTTCCCAATACAAAAGTTCACCGGAGATGACTTTCCCAATACAAAAATTCACCGGAGATGACTTTCCCAATACAAAAGTTCACCGGAGATGACTTTCCCAATACAAAAGTTCACCGGAGATGACTTTCCCAATACAAAAGTTCACCGGGCATGACTTTTCCCATACAAAAGTTCACCGGAGATGACTTTCCCAATACAAAAGTTCACCGGAGATGACTTTTCCCATACAAAAGTTCACCGGAGATGACTTTTCCCATACAAAAGTTCACCGGAGATGACTTTCCCAATACAAAAGTTCACCGTAGATGACTTTCCCAATACAAAAGTTCACCGGAGATGACTTTCCCAATACAAAAGTTCACCGGAGATGACTTTCCCAATACAAAAGTTCACCGGAGATGACTTTCCCAATACAAAAGTTCACCGGAGATGACTTTTCCCATACAAAAGTTCACCGGAGATGACTTTCCCAATACAAAAGTTCACCGGGCATGACTTTCCCAATACAAAAGTTCACCGGAGATGACTTTCCCAATATAAAAGTTCACCGGAGATGACTTTTCCCATACAAAAGTTCACCGGAGATGACTTTCCCAATACAAAAGTTCACCGGAGATGACTTTTCCCATACAAAAGTTCACCGGAGATGACTTTCCCAATACAAAAGTTCACCGGAGATGACTTTTCCCCATACAAAAGTTCACCGGAGATGACTTTCCCAATACAAAAGTTCACCGAGATGACTTTCCCAATACAAAAGTTCACCGGAGATGACTTTCCCAATACAAAAGTTCACCGGAGATGACTTTTCCCATACAAAAGTTCACCGGAGATGACTTTCCCAATACAAAAGTTCACCGGGCATGACTTTCCCAATACAAAAGTTCACCGGGCATGACTTTCCCAAAACAAAAGTTCACCGGGCATGACTTTCCCAATACAAAAGTTCACCGGAGATGACTTTCCCAATACAAAAGTTCACCGGAGATGACTTTTCCCATACAAAAGTTCACCGGAGATGACTTTCCCAATACAAAAGTTCACCGGAGATGACTTTCCCAATACAAAAGTTCACCGGGCACGACTTTCCCAATACAAAAGTTCACCGGAGATGACTTTCCCAATACAAAAGTTCACCGGAGATGACTTTCCCAATACAAAAGTTCACCGGGCATGACTTTCCCAATACAAAAGTTCACCGGAGATGACTTTCCCAATACAAAAGTTCACCGGGCATGACTTTCCCAAAACAAAAGTTCACCGGAGATGTCTTTCCCAATACAAAAGTTCACCGGGCATGACTTTCCCAATATAAAAGTTCACCGGGCATGACTTTCCCAATACAAAAGTTCACCGGAGATGACATTTCCAATACAAAAGTTCACCGGAGATGACTTTCCCAATACAAAAGTTCCCCGGAGATGACTTTCCCAATACAAAAGTTCACCGGAGATGACTTTCCCAATACAAAAGTTTACCGGAGATGACTTTTCCCATACAAAAGTTCACCGGAGATGACTTTCCCAATACAAAAGTTCACCGGAGATGACTTTCCCAATACAAAAGTTCACCGGAGATGACTTTTCCCAATACAAAAGTTCACCGGAGATGACTTTCCCAATACAAAAGTTCACCGGAGATGACTTTTCCCATACAAAAGTTCACCGGAGATGACTTTCCCAATACAAAAGTTCACCGGAGATGACTTTTCCCATACAAAAGTTCACCGGGCATGACTTTCCCAATACAAAAGTTCACCGGAGATGACTTTCCCAATACAAAAGTTCACCGGAGATGACTTTTCCCATACAAAAGTTCACCGGAGATGACTTTCCCAATACAAAAGTTCACCGGGCACGACTTTCCCAATACAAAAGTTCACCGGGCATGACTTTCCCAATACAAAAGTTCACCGGGCATGACTTTCCCAATACAAAAGTTCACCGGGCATGACTTTCCCAATACAAAAGTTCACCGGAGATGACTTTTCCCATACAAAAGTTCACCGGAGATGACTTTCCCAATACAAAAGTTCACCGGAGATGACTTTTCCAATACAAAAGTTCACCGGAGATGACTTTTCCCATACAAAATTTCACCGGGCATGACTTTCCCAATACAAAAGTTCACCGGGCATGACTTTCCCAATACAAAAGTTCACCGGGCATGACTTTCCCAATACAAAAGTTCACCGGAGATGACTTTTCCCATACAAAAGTTCACCGGAGATGACTTTTCCCATACAAAAGTTCACCGGAGATGACTTTCTCAATACAAAAGTTCACCGGAGATGACTTTCCCAATACAAAAGTTCACCGGAGATGACTTTCCCAATACAAAAGTTCACCGGAGATGACCTTCCCAATACAAAAGTTCACCGGAGATGACTTTTCCCAATACAAAAGTTCACCGGAGATGACTTTCCCAATACAAAAGTTCACCGGAGATGACTTTCCCAATACAAAAGTTCACCGGGCACGACTTTCCCAATACAAAAGTTCACCGGAGATGACTTTCCCAATATAAAAGTTCACCGGGCATGACTTTCCCATACAAAAGTTCACCGGGCACGACTTTCCCAATACAAAAGTTCACCGGAGATGACTTTCCCAATTCAAAAGTTCACCGGAGATGACTTTCCCAATACAAAAGTTCACCGGAGATGACTTTTCCCATACAAAAGTTCACCGGAGATGACTTTTCCCATACAAAAGTTCACCGGGCATGACTTTCCCAATACAAAAGTTCACCGGGCATGACTTTCCCAATACAAAAGTTCACCGGGCATGACTTTCCCAATACAAAAGTTCACCGGAGATGAATTTTCCCATACAAAAGTTCACCGGAGATGACTTTTCCCATACAAAAGTTCACCGGAGATGACTTTCCCAATACAAAAGTTCACCGGAGATGACTTTCCCAATACAAAAGTTCACCGGAGATGACTTTCCCAATACAAAAGTTCACCGGAGATGACTTTCCCAATACAAAAGTTCACCGGAGATGACTTTTCCCATACAAAAGTTCACCGGAGATGACTTTCCCAATACAAAAGTTCACCGGAGATGACTTTTCCCATACAAAAGTTCACCGGAGATGACTTTCCCAATACAAAAGTTCACCGGAGATGACTTTTCCCATACAAAAGTTCACCGGAGATGACTTTCCCAATACAAAAGTTCACCGGAGATGACTTTCCCAATACAAAAGTTCACCGGAGATGACTTTCCCAATACAAAAGTTCACCGGAGATGACTTTCCCAATACAAAAGTTCACCGGGCATGACATTCCCAAAACAAAAGTTCACCGGGCATGACTTTCCCAATACAAAAGTTCACCGGGCATGACTTTCCCAATACAAAAGTTCACCGGATATGACTTTTCCATACAAAAGTTCACCGGGCATGACTTTCCCAATACAAAAGTTCACCGGAGATGACTTTCCCAATACAAAAGTTCACCGGAGATGACTTTTCCCATACAAAAGTTCACCGGGCATGACTTTCCCTATACAAAAGTTCACCGGAGATGACTTTTCCCATACAAAGTTCACCGGAGATGACTTTCCCAATACAAAAGTTCACCGGAGATGACTTTCCCAATACAAAAGTTCACCGGAGATGACTTTTCCCATACAAAAGTTCACCGGAGATGACTTTCCCAATACAAAAGTTCACCGGAGATGACTTTTCCCATACAAAAGTTCACCGGAGATGACTTTCCCAATACAAAAGTTCACCGGAGATGACTTTCCCAATATAAAAGTTCACCGGAGATGACTTTTCCCATACAAAAGTTCACCGGAGATGACTTTCCCAATACAAAAGTTCACCGGAGATGACTTTCCCAATACAAAAGTTCACCGGAGATGACTTTCCCAATACAAAAGTTCACCGGAGATGACTTTTCCCATACAAAAGTTCACCGGAGATGACTTTCCCAATACAAAAGTTCACCGGAGATGACTTTTCCCATACAAAAGTTCACCGGAGATGACTTTTCCAATACAAAAGTTCACCGGAGATGACTTTTCCCATACAAAAGTTCACCGGAGATGACTTTCCCAATACAAAAGTTCACCGGAGATGACTTTCCCAATACAAAAGTTCACCGGGCATGACTTTCCCAATACAAAAAGTTCACCGGAGATGATTTTCCCATACAAAAGTTCACCGGAGATGACTTCCCAATACAAAAGTTCACCGGAGATGACTTTTCCCATACAAAAGTTCACCGGAGATGACTTTCCCAATACAAAAGTTCACCGGAGATGACTTTCCCAAAACAAAAGTTCACCGGGCATGACTTTCCCAATACAAAAGTTCACCGGAGATGACTTACCCAATACAAAAGTTCACCGGAGATGACTTTCCAATACAAAAGTTCACCGGAGATGACTTTTCCCATACAAAAGTTCACCGGAGATGACTTTCCCCAATACAAAAGTTCACCGGAGATGACTTTTCCCATACAAAAGTTCACCGGGCATGACTTTCCCAATACAAAAGTTCACCGGGCATGACTTTCCCAATACAAAAGTTCACCGGAGATGACTTTTCCCATACAAAAGTTCACCGGGCATGACTTTCCCAATACAAAAGTTCACCGGAGATGACTTTCCCAATACAAAAGTTCACCGGAGATGACTTTTCCCATACAAAAGTTCACCGGAGATGACTTCCCAATACAAAAGTTCACCGGAGATGACTTTTCCCCTACAAAAGTTCACCGGAGATGACTTTCCCAATACAAAAGTTCACCGGGCATGACTTTCCCAATACAAAAGTTCACCGGAGATGACTTTTCCCATACAAAAGTTCACCGGAGATGACTTTCCCAATACAAAAGTTCACCGGAGATGACTTTCCCAATACAAAAGTTCACCGGAGATGACTTTTCCCATACAAAAGTTTACCGGAGATGACTTTCCCAATACAAAAGTTCACCGGAGATGACTTTCCCAATACAAAAGTTCACCGGAGATGACTTTCCCAATACAAAAGTTCACCGGAGATGACTTTTCCCATACAAAAGTTCACCGGAGATGACTTTCCCAATACAAAAGTTCACCGGAGATGACTTTTCCCATACAAAAGTTCACCGGAGATTACTTTTCCCATACAAAAGTTCACCGGAGATGACTTTCCAATACAAAAGTTCACCGGAGATGACTTTTCCCATACAAAAGTTCACCGGAGATGACTTTCCCAATACAAAAGTTCCCCGGAGATGACTTTTCCCATACAAAAGTTCACCGGAGATGACTTTCCCAATACAAAAGTTCACCGGGCATGACTTTCCCAATACAAAAGTTCACCGGAGATGACTTTTCCCATACAAAAGTTCACCGGGCATGACTTTCCCAATACAAAAGTTCACCGGAGATGACTTTCCCAATACAAAAGTTCACCGGAGATGACTTTTCCCATACAAAAGTTCACCGGGCATGACTTTCCCAATACAAAAGTTCACCGGAGATGACTTTTCCCATACAAAAGTTCACCGGAGATGACTTTCCCAATACAAAAGTTCACCGGAGATGACTTTTCCCATACAAAAGTTCACCGGAGATGACTTTCCCAATACAAAAGTTCACCGGAGATGACTTTTTCCCATACAAAAGTTCACCGGAGATGACTTTCCCAATACAAAAGTTCACCGGAGATGACTTTTCCCATACAAAAGTTCACCGGAGATGACTTTTCCCATACAAAAGTTCACCGGAGATGACTTTCCCAATACAAAAGTTCACCGGAGATGACTTTCCCAATACAAAAGTTCACCGGAGATGACTTTTCCCATACAAAGTTCACCGGAGATGACTTTCCCAATACAAAAGTTCACCGGAGATGACTTTCCCAATACAAAAGTTCACCGGAGATGACTTTTCCATACAAAAGTTCACCGGAGATGACTTTTCCCATACAAAAGTTCACCGGAGATGACTTTCCCAATATAAAAGTTCACCGGAGATGACTTTTCCCATACAAAAGTTCACCGGAGATGACTTTCCCAATACAAAAGTTCACCGGAGATGACTTTCCCAATACAAAAGTTCACCGGAGATGACTTTTCCCATACAAAAGTTCACCGGAGATGACTTTCCCAATACAAAAGTTCACCGGAGATGACTTTCCCAATACAAAAGTTCACCGGAGATGACTTTTCCCATACAAAAGTTCACCGGAGATGACTTTTCCTATACAAAAGTTCACCGGAGATGACTTTTCCCATACAAAAGTTCACCGGAGATGACTTTCCCAATACAAAAGTTCACCGGAGATGACTTTCCCAATACAAAAGTTCACCGGAGATGACTTTTCCCATACAAAAGTTCACCGGAGATGACTTTCCCAATACAAAAGTTCACCGGAGATGACTTTTCCCATACACAAGTTCACCGGAGATGACTTTCCCAATACAAAAGTTCACCGGAGATGACTTTCCCAATATAAAAGTTCACCGGAGATGACTTTTCCCATACAAAAGTTCACCGGAGATGACTTTCCCAATACAAAAGTTCACCGGAGATGACTTTCCCAATACAAAAGTTCACCGAAAATGACTTTCCCAATACAAAAGTTCACCGGAGATGACTTTTCCCATACAAAAGTTCACCGGAGATGACTTTCCCAATACAAAAGTTCACCGGAGATGACTTTTCCCATACAAAAGTTCACCGGAGATGACTTTCCCAATACAAAGTTCACCGGAGATGACTTTTCCATACAAAAGTTCACCGGAGATGACTTTCCCAATACAAAGTTCACCGGAGATGACTTTCCCAATACAAAAGTTCACCGGGCATGACTTTCCCAATACAAAAGTTCACCGGAGATGATTTTCCCATACAAAAGTTCACCGGAGATGACTTTCCCAATACAAAAGTTCACCGGAGATGACTTTTCCCATACAAAAGTTCACCGGGCATGACTTTCCCAAAACAAAAGTTCACCGGGCATGACTTTCCCAATACAAAAGTTCACCGGAGATGACTTACCCAATACAAAAGTTCACCGGAGATGACTTTCCCAATACAAAAGTTCACCGGAGATGACTTTTCCCATACAAAAGTTCACCGGAGATGACTTTCCCAATACAAAAGTTCACCGGAGATGACTTTTCCCATACAAAAGTTCACCGGGCATGACTTTCCCAATACAAAAGTTCACCGGGCATGACTTTCCCAATACAAAAGTTCACCGGAGATGACTTTTCCCATACAAAAGTTCACCGGGCATGACTTTCCCAATACAAAAGTTCACCGGAGATGACTTTCCCAATACAAAAGTTCACCGGAGATGACTTTTCCCATACAAAAGTTCACCGGAGATGACTTTCCCAATACAAAAGTTCACCGGAGATGACTTTTCCCATACAAAAGTTCACCGGAGATGACTTTCCCAATACAAAAGTTCACCGGGCATGACTTTCCCAATACAAAAGTTCACCGGAGATGACTTTTCCCATACAAAAGTTCACCGGAGATGACTTTCCCAATACAAAAGTTCACCGGAGATGACTTTCCCAATACAAAAGTTCACCGGAGATGACTTTTCCCATACAAAAGTTTACCGGAGATGACTTTCCCAATACAAAAGTTCACCGGAGATGACTTTCCCAATACAAAAGTTCACCGGAGATGACTTTCCCAATACAAAAGTTCACCGGAGATGACTTTTCCCATACAAAAGTTCACCGGAGATGACTTTCCCAATACAAAAGTTCACCGGAGATGACTTTTCCCATACAAAAGTTCACCGGAGATTACTTTTCCCATACAAAAGTTCACCGGAGATGACTTTCCCAATACAAAAGTTCACCGGAGATGACTTTTCCCATACAAAAGTTCACCGGAGATGACTTTCCCAATACAAAAGTTCCCCGGAGATGACTTTTCCCATACAAAAGTTCACCGGAGATGACTTTCCCAATACAAAAGTTCACCGGGCATGACTTTCCCAATACAAAAGTTCACCGGAGATGACTTTTCCCATACAAAAGTTCACCGGGCATGACTTTCCCAATACAAAAGTTCACCGGAGATGACTTTCCCAATACAAAAGTTCACCGGAGATGACTTTTCCCATACAAAAGTTCACCGGGCATGACTTTCCCAATACAAAAGTTCACCGGAGATGACTTTTCCCATACAAAAGTTCACCGGAGATGACTTTCCCAATACAAAAGTTCACCGGAGATGACTTTTCCCATACAAAAGTTCGCCGGAGATGACTTTCCCAATACAAAAGTTCACCGGAGATGACTTTTCCCATACAAAAGTTCACCGGAGATGACTTTCCCAATACAAAAGTTCACCGGAGATGACTTTTCCCATACAAAAGTTCACCGGAGATGACTTTTCCCATACAAAAGTTCACCGGAGATGACTTTCCCAATACAAAAGTTCACCGGAGATGACTTTCCCAATACAAAAGTTCACCGGAGATGACTTTTCCCATACAAAAGTTCACCGGAGATGACTTTCCCAATACAAAAGTTCACCGGAGATGACTTTCCCAATACAAAAGTTCACCGGAGATGACTTTTCCCATACAAAAGTTCACCGGAGATGACTTTTCCCATACAAAAGTTCACCGGAGATGACTTTCCCAATATAAAAGTTCACCGGAGATGACTTTTCTCATACAAAAGTTCACCGGAGATGACTTTCCCAATACAAAAGTTCACCGGAGATGACTTTCCCAATACAAAAGTTCACCGGAGATGACTTTTCCCATACAAAAGTTCACCGGAGATGACTTTCCCAATACAAAAGTTCACCGGGCATGACTTTCCCAAAACAAAAGTTCACCGGGCATGACTTTCCCAATACAAAAGTTCACCGGAGATGACTTTCCCAATACAAAAGTTCACCGGAGATGACTTTCCCAATACAAAAGTTCACCGGAGATGACTTTTCCCATACAAAAGTTCACCGGAGATGACTTTTCCCATACAAAAGTTCGCCGGAGATGACTTTCCCAATACAAAAGTTCACCGGGCATGACTTTCCCAATACAAAAGTTCACCGGAGATGACTTTCCCATACCAAAGTTCACCGGAGATGACTTTCCCAATACAAAAGTTCACCGGGCACGACTTTCCCAATACAAAAGTTCACCGGAGATGACTTTCCCAATATAAAAGTTCACCGGACATGACTTTCCCAATACAAAAGTTCACCGGGCACGACTTTCCCAATACAAAAGTTCACCGGAGATGACTTTCCCAATACAAAAGTTCACCGGAGATGACTTTCCCAATACAAAAGTTCACCGGGCATGACTTTCCCAATACAAAAGTTCACCGGAGATGACTTTCCCAATACAAAAGTTCACCGGGCATGACTTTCCCAATATAAAAGTTCACCGGGCATGACTTTCCCAATACAAAAGTTCACCGGAGATGACTATCCCAATACAAAAGTTCACCGGAGATGACTTTCCCAATACAAAAGTTCACCGGAGATGACTTTTCCCATACAAAAGTTCACCGGAGATGACTTTCCCAATACAAAAGTTCACCGGAGATGACTTTCCCAATACAAAAGTTCACCGGAGATGACTTTCCCAATACAAAAGTTCACCGGAGATGACTTTCCCAATACAAAAGTTCACCGGAGATGACTTTTCCCATACAAAAGTTCACCGGAGATGACTTTTCCCATACAAAAGTTCACCGGAGATGACTTTCCCAATACAAAAGTTCACCGGAGATGACTTTCCCAATACAAAAGTTCACCGGAGATGACTTTTCCCATACAAAAGTTCACCGGAGATGACTTTCCCAATACAAATGTTCACCGGAGATGACTTTTCCCATACAAAAGTTCACCGGGCATGACTTTCCCAATACAAAAGTTCACCGGAGATGACTTTCCCAATACAAAAGTTCACCGGGCATGACTTTCCCAATATAAAAGTTCACCGGGCATGACTTTCCCAATACAAAAGTTCACCGGAGATGACTTTCCCAATACAAAAGTTCACCGGAGATGACTTTCCCAATACAAAAGTTCACCGGAGATGACTTTTCCCATACAAAAGTTCACCGGAGATGACTTTCCCAATACAAAAGTTCACCGGAGATGACTTTCCCAATACAAAAGTTCACCGGAGATGACTTTTCCCATACAAAAGTTCACCGGAGATGACTTTCCCAATACAAAAGTTCACCGGGCATGACTTTCCCAAAACAAAAGTTCACCGGGCATGACTTTCCCAATACAAAAGTTCACCGGAGATGACTTTCCCAATACAAAAGTTCACCGGAGATGACTTTCCCAATACAAAAGTTCACCGGAGATGACTTTTCCCATACAAAAGTTCACCGGAGATGACTTTTCCCATACAAAAGTTCACCGGGCATGACTTTCCCAATACAAAAGTTCACCGGGCATGACTTTCCCAATACAAAAGTTCACCGGGCATGACTTTCCCAATACAAAAGTTCACCGGAGATGACTTTTCCCATACAAAAGTTCACCGGAGATGACTTTTCCCATACAAAAGTTCACCGGAGATGACTTTCCCAATACAAAAGTTCACCGGAGATGACTTTCCCAATACAAAAGTTCACCGGAGATGACTTTTCCCATACAAAAGTTCACCGGAGATGACTTTCCCAATACAAAAGTTCACCGGAGATGACTTTCCCAATACAAAAGTACACCGGAGATGACTTTTCCCATACAAAAGTTCACCGGAGATGACTTTCCCAATACAAAAGTTCACCGGAGATGACTTTCCCAATACAAAAGTTCACCGGAGATGACTTTTCCCATACAAAAGTTCACCGGAGATGACTTTCCCAATACAAAAGTTCACCGGAGATGACTTTCCCAATACAAAAGTTCACCGGAGATGACTTTCCCAATACAAAAGTTCACCGGGCACGACTTTCCCAATACAAAAGTTCACCGGAGATGACTTTCCCAATATAAAAGTTCACCGGAGATGACTTTTCCCATACAAAAGTTCACCGGAGATGACTTTCCCAATACAAAAGTTCACCGGAGATGACTTTCCCAATACAAAAGTTCACCGGAGATGACTTTCCCAATACAAAAGTTCACCGGAGATGACTTTTCCCATACAAAAGTTCACCGGAGATGACTTTCCCAATACAAAAGTTCACCGGAGATGACTTTCCCAATACAAAAGTTCACCGGAGATGACTTTCCCAATACAAAAGTTCACCGGAGATGACATTCCCAATACAAAAGTTCACCGGAGATGACTTTCCCAATACAAAAGTTCACCGGAGATGACTTTTCCCATACAAAAGTTCACCGGAGATGACTTTCCCAATACAAAAGTTCACCGGAGATGACTTTCCCAATACAAAAGTTCACCGGAGATGACTTTTCCCATACAAAAGTTCACCGGAGATGACTTTCCCAATACAAAAGTTCACCGGAGATGACTTTTCCCATACAAAAGTTCACCGGAGATGACTTTCCCAATACAAAAGTTCACCGGAGATGACTTTTCCCATACAAAAGTTCACCGGAGATGACTTTCCCAATACCAAAGTTCACCGGAGATGACTTTTCCCATACAAAAGTTCACCGGAGATGACTTTCCCAATACAAAAGTTCACCGGAGATGACTTTTCCAATACCAAAGTTCACCGGAGATGACTTTTCCCATACAAAAGTTCACCGGAGATGACTTTCCCAATACAAAAGTTCACCGGAGATGACTTTTCCCATACAAAAGTTCACCGGAGATGACTTTCCCAATACAAAAGTTCACCGGGCATGACTTTCCCAATACAAAAGTTCACCGGATATGACTTTTCCCATACAAAAGTTCACCGGGCATGACTTTCCCAATACAAAAGTTCACCGGAGATGACTTTCCCAATACAAAAGTTCACCGGAGATGACTTTTCCCATACAAAAGTTCACCGGGCATGACTTTCCCTATACAAAAGTTCACCGGAGATGACTTTTCCCATACAAAAGTTCACCGGAGATGACTTTCCCAATACAAAAGTTCACCGGAGATGACTTTCCCAATACAAAAGTTCACCGGAGATGACTTTTCCCATACAAAAGTTCACCGGAGATGACTTTCCCAATACAAAAGTTCACCGGAGATGACTTTTCCCATACAAAAGTTCACCGGAGATGACTTTCCCAATACAAAAGTTCACCGGAGATGACTTTCCCAATATAAAAGTTCACCGGAGATGACTTTTCCCATACAAAAGTTCACCGGAGATGACTTTCCCAATACAAAAGTTCACCGGAGATGACTTTCCCAATACAAAAGTTCACCGGAGATGACTTTCCCAATACAAAAGTTCACCGGAGATGACTTTTCCCATACAAAAGTTCACCGGAGATGACTTTCCCAATACAAAAGTTCACCGGAGATGACTTTTCCCATACAAAAGTTCACCGGAGATGACTTTCCCAATACAGAAGTTCACCGGAGATAACTTTTCCCATACAAAAGTTCACCGGAGATGACTTTCCCAATACAAAAGTTCACCGGAGATGACTTTCCCAATACAAAAGTTCACCGGGCATGACTTTCCCAATACAAAAGTTCACCGGAGATGACTTTTCCCATACAAAAGTTCACCGGAGATGACTTTCCCAATACAAAAGTTCACCGGAGATGACTTTTCCCATACAAAAGTTCACCGGGATGACTTTCCCAAAACAAAAGTTCACCGGGCATGACTTTACCAATACAAAAGTTCACCGGAGATGACTTACCCAATACAAAAGTTCACCGGAGATGACTTTCCCAATACAAAAGTTCACCGGAGATGACTTTTCCCATACAAAAGTTCACCGGAGATGACTTTCCCAATACAAAAGTTCACCGGAGATGACTTTTCCCATACAAAAGTTCACCGGGCATGACTTTCCCAATACAAAAGTTCACCGGGCATGACTTTCCCAATACAAAAGTTCACCGGAGATGAATTTTCCCATACAAAAGTTCACCGGGCATGACTTTCCCAATACAAAAGTTCACCGGAGATGACTTTCCCAATACAAAAGTTCACCGGAGATGACTTTTCCCATACAAAAGTTCACCGGAGATGACTTTCCCAATACAAAAGTTCACCGGAGATGACTTTTCCCATAGAAAAGTTCACCGGAGATGACTTTCCCAATACAAAAGTTCACCGGGCATGACTTTCCCAATACAAAAGTTCACCGGAGATGACTTTTCCCATACAAAAGTTCACCGGAGATGACTTTCCCAATACAAAAGTTCACCGGAGATGACTTTCCCAATACAAAAGTTCACCGGAGATGACTTTTCCCATACAAAAGTTCACCGGATATGACTTTCCCAATACAACAGTTCACCGGAGATGACTTTCCCAATACAAAAGTTCACCGGAGATGACTTTTCCCATACAAAAGTTCACCGGAGATGACTTTCCCAATACAAAAGTTCACCGGAGATTACTTTTCCCATACAAAAGTTCACCGGAGATGACTTTCCCAATACAAAAGTTCACCGGAGATGACTTTTCCCATACAAAAGTTCACCGGAGATGACTTTCCCAATACAAAAGTTCCCCGGAGATGACTTTTCCCATACAAAAGTTCACCGGAGATGACTTTCCCAATACAAAAGTTCACCGGGCATGACTTTCCCAATACAAAAGTTCACCGGAGATGACTTTTCCCATACAAAAGTTCACCGGGCATGACTTTCCCAATACAAAAGTTCACCGGAGATGACTTTTCCCATACAAAAGTTCACCGGGCATGACTTTCCCAATACAAAAGTTCACCGGAGATGACTTTCCCAATACAAAAGTTCACCGGAGATGACTTTTCCCATACAAAAGTTCACCGGGCATGACTTTCCCAATACAAAAGTTCACCGGAGATGACTTTTCCCATACAAAAGTTCACCGGAGATGACTTTCCCAATACAAAAGTTCACCGGAGATGACTTTTCCCATACAAAAGTTCGCCGGAGATGACTTTCCCAATACAAAAGTTCACCGGAGATGACTTTTCCCATACAAAAGTTCACCGGAGATGACTTTCCCAATACAAAAGTTCACCGGAGATGACTTTTCCCATACAAAAGTTCACCGGAGATGACTTTTCCCATACAAAAGTTCACCGGAGATGACTTTCCCAATACAAAAGTTCACCGGAGATGACTTTCCCAATACAAAAGTTCACCGGAGATGACTTTTCCCATACAAAAGTTCACCGGAGTTGACTTTCCCAATACAAAAGTTCACCGGAGATGACTTTCCCAATACAAAAGTTCACCGGAGATGACTTTTCCCATACAAAAGTTCACCGGAGATGACTTTTCCCATACAAAAGTTCACCGGAGATGACTTTCCCAATATAAAAGTTCACCGGAGATGACTTTTCCCATACAAAAGTTCACCGGAGATGACTTTCCCAATACAAAAGTTCACCGGAGATGACTTTCCCAATACAAAAGTTCACCGGAGATGACTTTTCCCATACAAAAGTTCACCGGAGATGACTTTCCCAATACAAAAGTTCACCGGGCATGACTTTCCCAAAATAAAAGTTCACCGGGCATGACTTTCCCAATACAAAAGTTCACCGGAGATGACTTTCCCAATACAAAAGTTCACCGGAGATGACTTTCCCAATACAAAAGTTCACCGGAGATGACTTTCCCAATACAAAAGTTCACCGGAGATGACTTTTCCCATACAAAAGTTCACCGGAGATGACTTTTCCCATACAAAAGTTCACCGGAGATGACTTTCCCAATACAAAAGTTCACCGGGCATGACTTTCCCAATACAAAAGTTCACCGGAGATGACTTTCCCATACAAAAGTTCACCGGAGATGACTTTCCCAATACAAAAGTTCACCGGGCACGACTTTCCCAATACAAAAGTTCACCGGAGATGACTTTCCCAATACAAAAGTTCACCGGAGATGACTTTCCCAATACAAAAGTTCACCGGGCATGAATTTCCCAATACAAAAGTTCACCGGAGATGACTTTCCCAATACAAAAGTTCACCGGGCATGACTTTCCCAATATAAAAGTTCACCGGGCATGACTTTCCCAATACAAAAGTTCACCGGAGATGACTTTCCCAATACAAAAGTTCACCGGAGATGACTTTTCCCATACAAAAGTTCACCGGAGATGACTTTCCCAATACAAAAGTTCACCGGGCATGACTTTCCCAAAACAAAAGTTCACCGGGCATGACTTTCCCAATACAAAAGTTCACCGGAGATGACTTTCCCAATACAAAAGTTCACCGGAGATGACTTTCCCAATACAAAAGTTCACCGGAGATGACTTTTCCCATACAAAAGTTCACCGGAGATGACTTTTCCCATACAAAAGTTCACCGGGCATGACTTTCCCAATACAAAAGTTCACCGGGCATGACTTTCCCAATACAAAGGTTCACCGGGCATGACTTTCCCAATACAAAAGTTCACCGGAGATGACTTTTCCCATACAAAAGTTCACCGGAGATGACTTTTCCCATACAAAAGTTCACCGGAGATGACTTTCCCAATACAAAAGTTCACCGGAGATGACTTTCCCAATACAAAAGTACACCGGAGATGACTTTTCCCATACAAAAGTTCACCGGAGATGACTTTCCCAATACAAAAGTTCACCGGAGATGACTTTCCCAATACAAAAGTTCACCGGAGATGACTTTTCCCATACAAAAGTTCACCGGAGATGACTTTCCCAATACAAAAGTTCACCGGAGATGACTTTCCCAATACAAAAGTTCACCGGAGATGACTTTCCCAATACAAAAGTTCACCGGGCACGACTTTCCCAATACAAAAGTTCACCGGAGATGACTTTCCCAATATAAAAGTTCACCGGAGATGACTTTTCCCATACAAAAGTTCACCGGAGATGACTTTCCCAATACAAAAGTTCACCGGAGATGACTTTCCCAATACAAAAGTTCACCGGAGATGACTTTCCCAATACAAAAGTTCACCGGAGATGACTTTTCCCATACAAAAGTTCACCGGAGATGACTTTCCCAATACAAAAGTTCACCGGAGATGACTTTCTCAATACAAAAGTTCACCGGAGATGACTTTCCCAATACAAAAGTTCACCGGAGATGACTTTCCCAATACAAAAGTTCACCGGAGATGACTTTTCCCATACAAAAGTTCACCGGAGATGACTTTTCCCATACAAAAGTTCACCGGAGATGACTTTCCCAATACAAAAGTTCACCGGAGATGACTTTCCCAATACAAAAGTTCACCGGAGATGACTTTCCCAATACAAAAGTTCACCGGGCATGACTTTCCCAATACAAAAGTTCACCGGAGATGACTTTCCCAATACAAAAGTTCACCGGGCATGACTTTCCCAATATAAAAGTTCACCGGGCATGACTTTCCCAATACAAAAGTTCACCGGAGATGACTTTTCCCATACAAAAGTTCACCGGAGATGACTTTTCCCATACAAAAGTTCACCGGGCACGACTTTCCCAATACAAAAGTTCACCGGAGATGACTTTCCCAATACAAAAGTTCACCGGAGATGACTTTCCCAATACAAAAGTTCACCGGGCACGACTTTCCCAATACAAAAGTTCACCGGAGATGACTTTTCCCATACAAAAGTTCACCGGGCATGACTTTCCCAATACAAAAGTTCACCGGGCATGACTTTCCCAATACAAAAGTTCACCGGGCATGACTTTCCCAATACAAAAGTTCACCGGAGATGACTTTTCCCATACAAAAGTTCACCGGAGATGACTTTTCCCATACAAAAGTTCACCGGAGATGACTTTCCCAATACAAAAGTTCACCGGAGATGACTTTCCCAATACAAAAGTTCACCGGAGATGACTTTTCCCATACAAAAGTTCACCGGAGATGACTTTCCCAATACAAAAGTTCACCGGAGATGACTTTCCCAATACAAAAGTTCACCGGAGATGACTTTTCCCATACAAAAGTTCACCGGAGATGACTTTCCCAATACAAAAGTTCACCGGAGATGACTTTCCCAATACAAAAGTTCACCGGAGATGACTTTCCCAATACAAAAGTTCACCGGGCACGACTTTCCCAATACAAAAGTTCACCGGAGATGACTTTCCCAATATAAAAGTTCACCGGAGATGACTTTTCCCATACAAAAGTTCACCGGAGATGACTTTCCCAATACAAAAGTTCACCGGAGATGACTTTCCCAATACAAAAGTTCACCGGAGATGACTTTCCCAATACAAAAGTTCACCGGAGATGACTTTTCCCATACAAAAGTTCACCGGAGATGACTTTCCCAATACAAAAGTTCACCGGAGATGACTTTCCCAATACAAAAGTTCACCGGAGATGACTTTTCCAATACAAAAGTTCACCGGAGATGACTTTCCCAATACAAAAGTTCACCGGAGATGACTTTTCCCATACAAAAGTTCACCGGAGATGACTTTTCCAATACAAAAGTTCACCGGAGATGACTTTCCCAATACAAAAGTTCACCGGAGATGACTTTCCTAATACAAAAGTTCACCGGAGATGACTTTCCCAATACAAAAGTTCACCGGAGATGACTTTTCCCATACAAAAGTTCACCGGAGATGACTTTTCCCATACAAAAGTTCACCGGGCACGACTTTCCCAATACAAAAGTT
Source organism: Musca autumnalis (assembly GCF_047663935.1). Taxonomy (NCBI): domain Eukaryota; kingdom Metazoa; phylum Arthropoda; class Insecta; order Diptera; family Muscidae; genus Musca; species Musca autumnalis. Next base: position 20,835 of record NW_027411952.1, read on the forward strand.
CACCGGAGATGACTTTCCCAATACAAAAGTTCACCGGAGATGACTTTCCCAATACAAAAGTTCACCGGGCATGACTTTCCCAATACAAAAGTTCACCGGAGATGACTTTCCCAATACAAAAGTTCACCGGGCATGACTTTCCCAATATAAAAGTTCACCGGGCATGACTTTCCCAATACAAAAGTTCACCGGAGATGACTTTCCCAATACAAAAGTTTACCGGAGATGACTTTTCCCATACAAAAGTTCACCGGAGATGACTTTCCCAATACAAAAGTTCACCGGGCATGACTTTCCCAAAACAAAAGTTCACCGGGCATGACTTTCCCAATACAAAAGTTCACCGGAGATGACTTTCCCAATACAAAAGTTCACCGGAGATGACTTTCCCAATACAAAAGTTCACCGGAGATGACTTTTCCCATACAAAAGTTCACCGGAGATGACTTTTCCCATACAAAAGTTCACCGGGCATGACTTTCCCAATACAAAAGTTCACCGGGCATGACTTTCCCAATACAAAAGTTCACCGGGCATGACTTTCCCAATACAAAAGTTCACCGGAGATGACTTTTCCCATACAAAAGTTCACCGGAGATGACTTTTCCCATAGAAAAGTTCACCGGAGATGACTTTCCCAATACAAAAGTTCACCGGAGATGACTTTCCCAATACAAAAGTTCACCGGGCATGACTTTCCCAATACAAAAGTTCACCGGAGATGACTTTCCCAATACAAAAGTTCACCGGGCATGACTTTCCCAATATAAAAGTTCACCGGGCATGACTTTCCCAATACGAAAGTTCACCGGAGATGACTTTCCCAATACAAAAGTTCACCGGAGATGACTTTCCCAATACAAAAGTTCACCGGAGATGACTTTTCCCATACAAAAGTTCACCGGAGATGACTTTCCCAATACAAAAGTTCACCGGAGATGACTTTCCCAATACAAAAGTTCACCGGAGATGACTTTCCCAATACAAAAGTTCACCGGGCACGACTTTCCCAATACAAAAGTTCACCGGAGATGACTTTCCCAATATAAAAGTTCACCGGAGATGACTTTTCCCATACAAAAGTTCACCGGAGATGACTTTCCCAATACAAAAGTTCACCGGAGATGACTTTCCAAATACAAAAGTTCACCGGAGATGACTTTCCCAATACAAAGGTTCACCGGAGATGACTTTTCCCATACAAAAGTTCACTGGAGATGACTTTCCCAATACAAAAGTTCACCGGAGATGACTTTCCCAATACAAAAGTTCACCGGAGATGACTTTCCCAATACAAAAGTTCACCGGAGATGACTTTCCCAATACAAAAGTTCACCGGAGATGACTTTTCCCAAACAAAAGTTCACCGGAGATGACTTTTCCCATACAAAAGTTCACCGGAGATGACTTTCCCAATACAAAAGTTCACCGGAGATGACTTTCCCAATACAAAAGTTCACCGGAGATGACTTTTCCCATACAAAAGTTCACCGGAGATGACTTTCCCAATATAAAAGTTCACCGGAGATGACTTTCCCAATACAAAAGTTCACCGGAGATGACTTTTCCCATACAAAAGTTCACCGGAGATGACTTTCCCAATACAAAAGTTCACCGGAGATGACTTTTCCCATACAAAAGTTCACCGGGCATGACTTTCCCAATACAAAAGTTCACCGGAGATGACTTTTCCCATACAAAAGTTCACCGGAGATGACTTTCCCAATACAAAAGTTCACCGGAGATGACTTTTCCCATACAAAAGTTCACCGGAGATGACTTTCCCAATACGAAAGTTCACCGGAGATGACTTTTCCCATACAAAAGTTCACCGGAGATGACTTTTCCCATACAAAAGTTCACCGGAGATGACTTTCCCAATACAAAAGTTCACCGGAGATGACTTTCCCAATACAAAAGTTCACCGGAGATGACTTTCCCAATACAAAAGTTCACCGGAGATGACTTTTCCCATACAAAAGTTCACCGGAGATGACTTTTCCCATACAAAAGTTCACCGGGCATGACTTTCCCAATACAAAAGTTCACCGGGCATGACTTTCCCAATACAAAAGTTCACCGGGCATGACTTTCCCAATACAAAAGTTCACCGGAGATGACTTTTCCCATACAAAAGTTCACCGGAGATGACTTTTCCCATACAAAAGTTCACCGGAGATGACTTTCCCAATACAAAAGTTCACCGGAGATGACTTTCCCAATACAAAAGTTCACCGGAGATGACTTTCCCAATACAAAAGTTCACCGGAGATGACTTTCCCAATACAAAAGTTCACCGGAGATGACTTTTCCCATACAAAAGTTCACCGGAGATGACTTTCCCAATACAAAAGTTCACCGGAGATGACTTTTCCCATACAAAAGTTCACCGGAGATGACTTTCCCAATACAAAAGTTCACCGGAGATGACTTTTCCCATACAAAAGCTCACCGGAGATGACTTTCCCAATACAAAAGTTCACCGGAGATGACTTTTCCCATACAGAAGTTCACCGGAGATGACTTTCCCAATACAAAAGTTCACCGGAGATGACTTTTCCCATACAAAAGTTCACCGGAGATGACTTTCCCAATACAAAAGTTCACCGGGCATGACTTTCCCAATACAAAAGTTCACCGGAGATGACTTTTCCCATACAAAAGTTCACCGGGCATGACTTTCCCAATACAAAAGTTCACCGGAGATGACATTCCCAATACAAAAATTTACCGGAGATGACTTTTCCCATACAAAAGTTCACCGGAGATGACTTTTCCCATACAAAAGTTCACCGGAGATGACTTTCCCAATACAAAAGTTCACCGGGCATGACTTTCCCAATACAAAAGTTCACTGGAGATGACTTTTCCCATACAAAAGTTCACCGGGCATGACTTTCCCAACACAAAAGTTCACCGGAGATGACATTCCCAATACAAAAGTTCACCGGAGATGACTTTTCCCATACAAAAGTTCACCGGGCATGACTTTCCCAATACAAAAGTTCACCGGAGATGACTTTCCCAATACAAAAGTTCACCGGAGATGACTTTTCCCATACAAAAGTTCACCGGAGATGACTTTCCCAATACAAAAGTTCACCGGAGATGACTTTCCCAATACAAAAGTTCACCGGAGATGACTTTTCCCATACAAAAGTTCACCGGAGATGACTTTCCCAATACAAAAGTTCACCGGAGATGACTTTTCCCATACAAAAGTTCACCGGAGATGACTTTCCCAATACAAAAGTTCACCGGAGATGACTTTCCCAATACAAAAGTTCACCGGAGATGACTTTTCCCATACAAAAGTTCACCGGAGATGACTTTTCCCATACAAAAGTTCACCGGAGATGACTTTCCCAATACAAAAGTTCACCGGAGATGACTTTTCCCAAAACAAAAGTTCACCGGAGATGACTTTCCCAATACAAACGTTCACCGGAGATGACTTTTCCCATACAAAAGTTTACCGGAGATAACTTTCCCAATACAAAAGTTCACCGGAGATGACTTTTCCCATACAAAAGTTCACCGGAGATGACTTTCCCAATACAAAAGTTCACCGGAGATGACTTTCCCAATACAAAAGTTCACCGGAGATGACTTTTCCCATACAAAAGTTCACCGGAGATGACTTTCCCAATACAAAAGTTCACCGGAGATGACTTTTCCCATACAAAAGTTCACCGGAGATGACTTTCCCAATACAAAAGTTCACCGGAGATGACTTTTCCCATACAAAAGTTCACCGGAGATGACTTTCCCAATACAAAAGTTCACCGGAGATGACTTTTCCCATACAAAAGTTCACCGGAGATGACTTTCCCAATACAAAAGTTCACCGGGCATGACTTTCCCAATACAAAAGTTCACCGGAGATGACTTTTCCCATACAAAAGTTCACCGGGCATGACTTTCCCAATACAAAAGTTCACCGGAGATGACTTTCCCAATACAAAAGTTCACCGGAGATGACTTTTTCCATACAAAAGTTCACCGGGCATGACTTTCCCAATACAAAAGTTCACGGGAGATGACTTTTCCCATACAAAAGTTCACGGGAGATGACTTTCCCAATACAAAAGTTCACCGGAGATGACCTTCCCAATACAAAAGTTCACCGGAGATGACTTTTCCCATACAAAAGTTCACCGGAGATGACTTTCCCAATACAAAAGTTCACCGGAGATGACTTTCCAATACAAAAGTTCACCGGAGATGACTTTTCCCATACAAAAGTTCACCGGAGATGACTTTCCCAATACAAAAGTTCACCGGAGATGACTTTTCCCATACAAAAGTTCACCGGAGATGACTTTCCCAATACAAAAGTTCACCGGAGATGACTTTTCCCATACAAAAGTTCACCGGAGATGACTTTCCCAATACAAAAGTTCACCGGAGATGACTTTCCCAATACAAAAGTTCACCGGAGATGACTTTCCCAATACAAAAGTTCACCGGGCACGACTTTCCCAATACAAAAGTTCACCGGAGATGACTTTCCCAATATAAAAGTTCACCGGAGATGACTTTTCCCATACAAAAGTTCACCGGAGATGACTTTCCCAATACAAAAGTTCACCGGAGATGACTTTCCCAATACAAAAGTTCACCGGAGATGACTTTTCCCATACAAAAGTTCACCGGAGATGACTTTTCCCATACAAAAGTTCACCGGAGATGACTTCCCCAATATAAAAGTTCACCGGAGATGACTTCAACCATACAAAAGTTCACCGGAGATGACTTTCCCAATACAAAAGTTCACCCGAGATGACTTTCCCAATACAAAAGTTCACCGGAGATGACTTTTCCCATACAAAAGTTCACCGGAGATGACTTTCCCAACACAAAAGTTCACCGGGCATGACTTTCCCAAAACAAAAGTTCACCGGGCATGACTTTCCCAATACAAAAGTTCACCGGAGATGACTTTCCCAATACAAAAGTTCACCGGAGATGACTTTCCCAATACAAAAGTTCACCGGAGATGACTTTCCCAATACAAAAGTTCACCGGGCATGACTTTCCCAATACAAAAGTTCACCGGAGATGACTTTCCCATACAAAAGTTCACCGGAGATGACTTTCCCAATACAAAAGTTCACCGGGCACGACTTTCCCAATACAAAAGTTCACCGGAGATGACTTTCCCAATATAAAAGTTCACCGGGCATGACTTTCCCAATACAAAAGTTCACCGGGCACGACTTTCCCAATACAAAAGTTCACCGGAGATGACTTTCCCAATCCAAAAGTTCACCGGAGATGACTTTCCCAATACAAAAGTTCACCGGGCATGACTTTCCCAATACAAAAGTTCACCGGAGATGACTTTCCCAATACAAAAGTTCACCGGGCATGACTTTCCCAATATAAAAGTTCACCGGGCATGACTTTCCCAAAACAAAAGTTCACCGGGCATGACTTTCCAATACAAAAGTTCACCGGAGATGACTTTCCCAATACAAAAGTTCACCGGAGATGACTTTCCCAATACAAAAGTTCACCGGAGATGACTTTTCCCATACAAAAGTTCACCGGAGATGACTTTTCCCATACAAAAGTTCACCGGGCATGACTTTCCCAATACAAAAGTTCACCGGGCATGACTTTCCCAATACAAAAGTTCACCGGGCATGACTTTCCCAATACAAAAGTTCACCGGAGATGACTTTTCCCATACAAAAGTTCACCGGAGATGACTTTTCCCATACAAAAGTTCACCGGAGATGACTTTCCCAATACAAAAGTTCACCGGAGATGACTTTCCCAATACAAAAGTTCACCGGAGATGACTTTTCCCATACAAAAGTTCACCGGAGATGACTTTCCCAATACAAAAATTCACCGGAGATGACTTTCCCAATACAAAAGTTCACCGGAGATGACTTTTCCCATACAAAAGTTTACCGGAGATGACTTTCCCAATACAAAAGTTCACCGGAGATGACTTTTCCCATACAAAAGTTCACCGGAGATGACTTTCTCAATACAAAAGTTCACCGGAGATGACTTTCCCAATACAAAAGTTCACCGGAGATGACTTTCCCAATACAAAAGTTCACCGGGCACGACTTTCCCAATACAAAAGTTCACCGGAGATGACTTTCCCAATATAAAAGTTCACCGGAGATGACTTTTCCCATACAAAAGTTCACCGGAGATGACTTTCCCAATACAAAAGTTCACCGGAGATGACTTTCCCAATACAAAAGTTCACCGGAGATGACTTTTCCCATACAAAAGTTCACCGGAGATGACTTTCCCAATACAAAAGTTCACCGGAGATGACTTTCCCAATACAAAAGTTCACCGGAGATGACTTTCCCAATACAAAAGTTCACCGGAGATGACTTTCCCAATACAAAAGTTCACCGGAGATGACTTTTCCCATACAAAAGTTCACCGGAGATGACTTTTCCCATACAAAAGTTCACCGGAGATGACTTTCCCAATACAAAAGTTCACCGGAGATGACTTTCCCAATACAAAAGTTCACCGGAGATGACTTTTCCCATACAAAAGTTCACCGGAGATGACTTTTCCCATACAAAAGTTCACCGGAGATGACTTTCCCAATACAAAAGTTCACCGGAGATGACTTTCCCAATACAAAAGTTCACCGGAGATGACTTTTCCCATACAAAAGTTCACCGGAGATGACTTTCCCAATACAAAAGTTCACCGGAGATGACTTTTCCCATACAAAAGTTCACCGGAGATGACTTTCCCAATACAAAAGTTCACCGGAGATGACTTTTCCCATACAAAAGTTCACCGGAGATGACTTTCCCAATACAAAAGTTCACCGGAGATGACTTTCCCAATACAAAAGTTCACCGGAGATGACTTTTCCCATACAAAAGTTCACCGGAGATGACTTTTCCCATACAAAAGTTCACCGGAGATGACTTTCCCAATACAAAAGTTCACCGGAGATGACTTTCCCAATACAAAAGTTCACCGGAGATGACTTTTCCCATACAAAAGTTCACCGGAGATGACTTTTCCCATACAAAAGTTCACCGGAGATGACTTTTCCCATACAAAAGTTCACCGGAGATGACTTTCCCAATACAAAAGTTCACCGGAGATGACTTTCCCAATACAAAAGTTCACCGGAGATGACTTTCCCAATACAAAAGTTCACCGGAGATGACTTTTCCCATACAAAAGTTCACCGGAGATGACTTTCCCAATACAAAAGTTCACCGGAGATGACTTTTCCCATACAAAAGTTCACCGGAGATGACTTTCCCAATACAAAAGTTCACCGGAGATGACTTTTCCCATACAAAAGTTCACCGGAGATGACTTTCCCAATACAAAAGTTCACCGGAGATGACTTTCCCAATACAAAAGTTCACCGGAGATGACTTTTCCCATACAAAAGTTCACCGGAGATGACTTTCCCAATACAAAAGTTCACCGGAGATGACTTTTCCCATACAAAAGTTCACCGGAGATGACTTTCCCAATACAAAAGTTCACCGGAGATGACTTTCCCAATACAAAAGTTCACCGGAGATGACTTTTCCCATACAAAAGTTCACCGGAGATGACTTTCCCAATACAAAAGTTCACCGGAGATGACTTTCCCAATACAAAAGTTCACCGGAGATGACTTTTCCCATACAAAAGTTCACCGGAGATGACTTTCCCAATACAAAAGTTCACCGGAGATGACTTTTCCCATACAAAAGTTCACCGGAGATGACTTTCCCAATACAAAAGTTCACCGGAGATGACTTTTCCCATACAAAAGTTCACCGGAGATGACTTTCCCAATACAAAAGTTCACCGGAGATGACTTTTCCCATACAAAAGTTCACCGGAGATGACTTTCCCAATACAAAAGTTCACCGGGCATGACTTTCCCAATACAAAAGTTCACCGGAGATGACTTTTCCCATACAAAAGTTCACCAAGCATGACTTTCCCAATACAAAAGTTCACCGGAGATGACTTTCCCAATACAAAAGTTCACCGGAGATGACTTTTCCCATACAAAAGTTCACCGGAGATGACTTTCCCAATACAAAAGTTCACCGGAGATGACTTTTCCCATACAAAAGTTCACCGGGCATGACTTTCCCAATACAAAAGTTCACCGGAGATGACTTTTCCCATACAAAAGTTCACCGGAGATGACTTTCCCAATACAAAAGTTCACCGGAGATGACTTTCCCAATACAAAAGTTCACCGGAGATGACTTTTCCCATACAAAAGTTCACCGGAGATGACTTTTCCCATACAAAAGTTCACCGGAGATGACTTTTCCCATACAAAAGTTCACCGGGCATGACTTTCCCAATACAAAAGTTCACCGGGCATGACTTTCCCAATACAAAAGTTCACCGGGCACGACTTTCCCAATACAAAAGTTCACCGGGCATGACTTTCCCAATACAAAAGTTCACCGGGCATGACTTTCCCAATACAAAAGTTCACTCGGCATGACTTTCCCAATACAAAAGTTCACCGGAGAGATGACTTTTCCCATACAAAAGTTCACCGGAGATGACTTTCCCAATACAAAAGTTCACCGGGCATGACTTTCCCAATACAAAAGTTCACCGGGCATGACTTTCCAATACAAAAGTTCACCGGAGATGACTTTCCCAATACAAAAGTTCACCGGAGATGACTTTCCCAATACAAAAGTTCACCGGAGATGACTTTTCCCATACAAAAGTTCACCGCAGATGACTTTTCCCATACAAAAGTTCACCGGGCATGACTTTCCCAATACAAAAGTTCACCGGGCATGACTTTCCCAATACAAAAGTTCACCGGGCATGACTTTCCCAATACAAAAGTTCACCGGAGATGACTTTTCCCATACAAAAGTTCACCGGAGATGACTTTCCCAATACAAAAGTTCACCGGAGATGACTTTCCCAATACAAAAGTTCACCGGAGATGACTTTTCCCATACAAAAGTTCACCGGAGATGACTTTCCCAATACAAAAGTTCACCGGAGATGACTTTCCCAATACAAAAGTTCACCGGAGATGACTTTCCCAATACAAAAGTTCACCGGAGATGACTTTCCCAATACAAAAGTTCACCGGAGATGACTTTTCCCATACAAAAGTTCACCGGAGATGACTTTTCCCATACAAAAGTTCACCGGAGATGACTTTCCCAATACAAAAGTTCACCGGAGATGACTTTCCCAATACAAAAGTTCACCGGAGATGACTTTTCCCATAATAAAGTTCACCGGAGATGACTTTTTCCATACAAAAGTTCACCGGAGATGACTTTCCCAATACAAAAGTTCACCGGAGATGACTTTCCCAATACAAAAGTTCACCGGAGATGACTTTTCCCATACAAAAGTTCACCGGAGATGACTTTCCCAATACAAAAGTTCACCGGAGATGACTTTTCCCATACAAAAGTTCACCGGAGATGACTTTCCCGATACAAAAGTTCACCGGAGATGACTTTCCCAATACAAAAATTCACCGGAGATGACTTTTCCCATACAAAAGTTCACCGGAGATGACTTTTCCCATACAAAAGTTCACCGGAGATGACTTTCCCAATACAAAAGTTCACCGGAGATGACTTTCCCAATACAAAAGTTCACCGGAGATGACTTTTCCCATACAAAAGTTCACCGGAGATGACTTTCCCAATACAAAAGTTCACCGGAGATGACTTTTCCCATACAAAAGTTCACCGGAGATGACTTTTCCCATACAAAAGTTCACCGGAGATGACTTTCCCAATACAAAAGTTCACCGGAGATGACTTTCCCAATACAAAAGTTCACCGGAGATGACTTTTCCCATACAAAAGTTCACCGGAGATGACTTTCCCAATACAAAAGTTCACCGGAGATGACTTTTCCCATACAAAAGTTCACCGGAGATGACTTTCCCAATACAAAAGTTCACCGGAGATGACTTTTCCCATACAAAAGTTCACCGGAGATGACTTCCCAATACAAAAGTTCACCGGAGATGACTTTCCCAATACAAAAGTTCACCGGAGATGACTTTTCCCATACAAAAGTTCACCGGAGATGACTTTCCCAATACAAAAGTTCACCGGAGATGACTTTTCCCATACAAAAGTTCACCGGAGATGACTTTCCCAATACAAAAGTTCACCGGAGATGACTTTCCCAATACAAAAGTTCACCGGAGATGACTTTTCCCATACAAAAGTTCACCGGAGATGACTTTCCCTACACAAAAGTTCACCGGAGATGACTTTCCCAATACAAAAGTTCACCGGAGATGACTTTTCCCATACAAAAGTTCACCGGAGATGACTTTCCCAATACAAAAGTTCACCGGAGATGACTTTTCCCATACAAAAGTCCACCGGAGATGACTTTCCCAATACAAAAGTTCACCGGAGATGACTTTTCCCATACAAAAGTTCACCGGAGATGACTTTCCCAATACAAAAGTTCACCGGAGATGACTTTTCCCATACAAAAGTTCACCGGAGATGACTTTCCCAATACAAAAGTTCACCGGGCATGACTTTCCCAATACAAAAGTTCACCGGAGATGACTTTTCCCATACAAAAGTTCACCGGGCATGACTTTCCCAATACAAAAGTTCACCGGAGATGACTTTCCCAATACAAAAGTTCACCGGAGATGACTTTTCCCATACAAAAGTTCACCGTAGATGACTTTCCCAATACAAAAGTTCACCGGAGATGACTTTTCCCATACAAAAGTTCACCGGAGATGACTTTCCCAATACAAAAGTTCACCGGGCATGACTTTCCCAATACAAAAGTTCACCGGAGATGACTTTTCCCATACAAAAGTTCACCGGAGATGACTTTCCCAATACAAAAGTTCACCGGAGATGACTTTCCCAATACAAAAGTTCACCGGAGATGACTTTTCCCATACAAAAGTTCACCGGAGATGACTTTTCCCATACAAAAGTTCACCGGAGATGACTTTTCCCATACAAAAGTTCACCGGGCATGACTTTCCCAATACAAAAGTTCACCGGGCATGACTTTCCCAATACAAAAGTTCACCGGGCACGACTTTCCCAATACAAAAGTTCACCGGGCATGACTTTCCCAATACAAAAGTTCACCGGGCATGACTTTCCCAATACAAAAGTTCACCGGGCATGACTTTCCCAATACAAAACTTCACCGGAGATGACTTTTCCCATACAAAAGTTCACCGGAGATGACTTTCCCAATACAAAAGTTCACCGGAGATGACTTTTCCCATACAAAAGTTCACCGGAGATGACTTTCCCAATACAAAAGTTCACCGGAGATGACTTTTCCCATACAAAAGTTCACCGGAGATGACTTTTCCCATACAAAAGTTCACCGGAGATGACTTTCCCAATACAAAAGTTCACCGGAGATGACTTTTCCCATACAAAAGTTCACCGGAGATGACTTTCCCAATACAAAAGTTCACCGGAGATGACTTTCCCAATACAAAAGTTCACCGGGCATGACTTTCCCAATACAAAAGTTCACCGGGCACGACTTTCCCAATACAAAAGTTCACCGGGCATGACTTTCCCAATACAAAAGTTCACCGGGCATGACTTTCCCAATACAAAAGTTCACCGGGCATGACTTTCCCAATACAAAAGTTCACCGGAAATGACTTTTCCCATACAAAAGTTCACCGGAGATGACTTTCCCAATACAAAAGTTCACCGGAGATGACTTTCCCAATATAAAAGTTCACCGGGCATGACTTTCCCAATACAAAAGTTCACCGGGCATGACTTTCCCAATACAAAAGTTCACCGGAGATGACTTTCCCATACAAAAGTTCACCGGAGATGAATTTCCCAATACAAAAGTTCACCGGGCACGACTTTCCCAATACAAAAGTTCACCGGGCATGACTTTCCCAATACAAAAGTTCACCGGAGATGACTTTCCCATACAAAAGTTCACCGGAGATGACTTTCCCAATACAAAAGTTCACCGGGCATGACTTTCCCAATACAAAAGTTCACCGGGCATGACTTTCCCAATACAAAAGTTCACCGGGCATGACTTTCCCAATACAAAAGTTCACCGGAGATGACTTTCCCATACAAAAGTTCACCGGAGATGACTTTCCCAATACAAAAGTTCACCGGAGATGACTTTCCCAATACAAAAGTTCACCGGAGACGACTTTCCCAATACAAAAGTTCACCGGAGATGACTTTCCCAATACAAAAGTTCACCGGGCACGACTTTCCCAATACAAAAGTTCACCGGGCATGACTTTCCCAATACAAAAGTTCACCGGAGATGACTTTTCCCATACAAAAGTTCACCGGAGATGACTTTCCCAATACAAAAGTTCACCGGAGATGACTTTCCCAATACAAAAGTTCACCGGAGATGACTTTCCCAATACAAAAGTTCACCGGAGATGACTTTTCCCATACAAAAGTTCACCGGAGATGACTTTCCAAATACAAAAGTTCACCGGAGATGACTTTTCCCACACAAAAGTTCACCGGAGATGACTTTCCCAATACAAAAGTTCACCGGAGATGACTTTCCCAATACAAAAGTTCACCGGAGATGACTTTCCCAATACAAAAGTTCACCGGAGATGACTTTCCCAATACAAAAGTTCACCGGGCATGACTTTCCCAATACAAAAGTTCACCGGAGATGACTTTTCCCATACAAAAGTTCACCGGAGATGACTTTCCCAATACAAAAGTTCACCGGAGATGACTTTCCCAATACAAAAGTTCACCGGAGATGACTTTTCCCATACAAAAGTTCACCGGAGATGACTTTCCCAATACAAAAGTTCACCGGAGATGACTTTCCCAATACAAAAGTTCACCGGAGATGACTTTCCCAATACAAAAGTTCACCGGAGATGACTTTTCCCATACAAAAGTTCACCGGAGATGACTTTCCCAATACAAAAATTCACCGGAGATGACTTTCCCAATACAAAAGTTCACCGGAGATGACTTTCCCAATATAAAAGTTCACCGGGCATGACTTTCCCAATACAAAAGTTCACCGGAGATGACTTTCCCAATACAAAAGTTCACCGGAGATGACTTTTCCCATACAAAAGTTCACCGGAGATGACTTTTTCCATACAAAAGTTCACCGGAGATGACTTTTCCCATACAAAAGTTCACCGGAGATGACTTTCCCAATACAAAAGTTCACCGGGCATGACTTTCCCAATACAAAAGTTCACCGGGCACGACTTTTCCCATACAAAAGTTCACCGGAGATGACTTTCCCAATACAAAAGTTCACCGGAGATGACTTTTCCCATACAAAAGTTCACCGGAGATGACTTTCCCAATACAAAAGTTCACCGGAGATGACTTTCCCAATACAAAAGTTCACCGGAGATGAATTTTCCCATACAAAAGTTCACCGGAGATGACTTTCCCAATACAAAAGTTCACCGGAGATGACTTTCCCAATACAAAAGTTCACCGGAGATGACTTTCCCAATGTAAAAGTTCACCGGGCATGACTTTCCCAATACAAAAGTTCACCGGGCATGACTTTCCCAATACAAAAGTTCACCGGAGATGACTTTTCCCATACAAAAGTTCACCGGAGATGACTTTTCCCATACAAAAGTTCACCGGAGATGACTTTTCCCATACAAAAGTTCACCGGAGATGACTTTCCCAATACAAAAGTTCACCGGAGATGACTTTCCCAATACAAAAGTTCACCGGAGATGACTTTTCCCATACAAAAGTTCACCGGAGATGACTTTCCCAATACAAAAGTTCACCGGGCATGATTTTCCCAAAACAAAAGTTCACCGGGCATGACTTTCCCAATACAAAAGTTCACCGGAGATGACTTTCCCAATACAAAAGTTCACCGGAGATGACTTTCCCAATACAAAAGTTCACCGGAGATGACTTTTCCCATTCAAAAGTTCACCGGAGATGACTTTCCCAATACAAAAGTTCACCGGAGATGACTTTTCCCATACAAAAGTTCACCGGAGATGACTTTCCCAATACAAAAGTTCACCGGGCATGACTTTCCCAATACAAAAGTTCACCGGAGATGACTTTTCCCATACAAAAGTTCACCGGGCATGACTTTCCCAATACAAAAGTTCACCGGAGATGACTTTCCCAATACAAAAGTTCACCGGAGATGACTTTTCCCATACAAAAGTTCACCGGAGATGACTTTCCCAATACAAAAGTTCACCGGAGATGACTTTTCCCATACAAAAGTTCACCGGAGATGACTTTCCCAATACAAAAGTTCACCGGAGATGACTTTTCCCATACAAAAGTTCACCGGAGATGACTTTCCCAATACAAAAGTTCACCGGAGATGACTTTCCCAATATAAAAGTTCACCGGAGATGACTTTTCCCATACAAAAGTTCACCGGAGATGACTTTCCCAATACAAAAGTTCACCGGAGATGACTTTCCCAATACAGAAGTTCACCGGAGATGACTTTCCCAATACAAAAGTTCACCGGAGATGACTTTTCCCATACAAAAGTTCACCGGAGATGACTTTCCCAATACAAAAGTTCACCGGAGATGACTTTTCCCATACAAAAGTTCACCGGAGATGACTTTCCCAATACAAAAGTTCACCGGAGATGACTTTTCCCATACAAAAGTTCACCGGAGATGACTTTCCCAATACAAAAGTTCACCGGAGATGACTTTCCCAATACAAAAGTTCACCGGGCATGACTTTCCCAATACAAAAGTTCACCGGAGATGACTTTTCCCATACAAAAGTTCACCGGAGATGACTTTCCCAATACAAAAGTTCACCCGAGATGACTTTTCCCATACAAAAGTTCACCGGGCATGACTTTCCCAAAACAAAAGTTCACCGGGCATGACTTTCCCAATACAAAAGTTCACCGGAGATGACTTTCCCAATACAAAAGTTGACCGGAGATGACTTTCCCAATACAAAAGTTCACCGGAGATGACTTTTCACATACAAAAGTTCACCGGAGATGACTTTCCCAATACAAAAGTTCACCGGAGATGACTTTTCCCATACAAAAGTTCACCGGGCATGACTTTCCCAATACAAAAGTTCACCGGAGATGACTTTCCCAATACAAAAGTTCACCGGAGATGACTTTCCCAATACAAAAGTTCACCGGAGATGACTTTCCCAATACAAAAGTTCACCGGAGATGACTTTCCCAATACAAAAGTTCACCGGAGATGACTTTTCCCATACAAAAGTTCACCGGAGATGACTTTCCCAATACAAAAGTTCACCGGAGATGACTTTTCCCATACAAAAGTTCACCGGGCATGACTTTCCCAATACAAAAGTTCACCGGAGATGACTTTCCCAATACAAAAGTTCACCGGAGATGACTTTTCCCATACAAAAGTTCACCGGAGATGACTTTCCCAATACAAAAGTTCACCGGAGATGACTTTTCCCATACAAAATTCACCGGAGATGACTTTCCCAACACAAAAGTTCACCGGGCATGACTTTCCCAATACAAAAGTTCACCGGAGATGACTTTTCCCATAAAAAAGTTCACCGGAGATGACTTTCCCAATACAAAAGTTCACCGGAGATGACTTTCCCAATACAAAAGTTCACCGGAGATGACTTTTCCCATACAAAAGTTCACCGGAGATGACTTTCCCAATACAAAAGTTCACCGGAGATGACTTTCCCAATACAAAAGTTCACCGGAGATGACTTTCCCAATACAAAAGTTCACCGGAGATGACTTTTCCCATACAAAAGTTCACCGGAGATGACTTTCCCAATACAAAAGTTCACCGGAGATGACTTTTCCCATACAAAAGTTCACCGGAGATGACTTTCCCAATACAAAAGTTCACCGGAGATGACTTTTCCCATACAAAAGTTCACCGGAGATGACTTTCTCAATACAAAAGTTCACCGGAGATGACTTTTCCCATACAAAAGTTCACCGGAGATGACTTTCCCAATACAAAAGTTCACCGGAGATGACGTTTCCCATACAAAAGTTCACCGGAGATGACTTTCCCAATACAAAAGTTCACCGGGCATGACTTTCCCAATACAAAAGTTCACCGGAGATGACTTTTCCCATACAAAAGTTCACCGGGCATGACTTTCCCAATACAAAAGTTCACCGGAGATGACTTTCCCAATACAAAAGTTCACCGGAGATGACTTTTCCCATACAAAAGTTCACCGGGCATGACTTTCCCAATACAAAAGTTCACCGGAGATGACTTTTCCCATACAAAAGTTCACCGGAGATGACTTTCCCAATACAAAAGTTCACCGGAGATGACTTTTCCCATACAAAAGTTCACCGGAGATGACTTTCCCAATACAAAAGTTCACCGGAGATGACTTTTCCCATACAAAAGTTCACCGGAGATGACTTTCCCAATACAAAAGTTCACCGGAGATGACTTTTCCCATACAAAAGTTCACCGGAGATGACTTTTCCCATACAAAAGTTCACCGGAGATGACTTTCCCAATACAAAAGTTCACCGGAGATGACTTTCCCAATACAAAAGTTCACCGGAGATGACTTTTCCCATACAAAAGTTCACCGGAGATGACTTTCCCAATACAAAAGTTCACCGGAGATGACTTTCCCAATACAAAAGTTCACCGGAGATGAATTTTCCCATACAAAAGTTCACCGGAGATGACTTTCCCAATACAAAAGTTCACCGGAGATGACTTTCCCAATACAAAAGTTCACCGGAGATGACTTTTCCCATACAAAAGTTCACCGGAGATGACTTTTCCCATACAAAAGTTCACCGGAGATGACTTTCCCAATACAAAAGTTCACCGGTGATGACTTTTCCCATACAAAAGTTCACCGGAGATGACTTTCCCAATACAAAAGTTCACCGGAGATGACTTTCCCAATACAAAAGTTCACCGGAGATGACTTTTCCCATACAAAAGTTCACCGGAGATGACTTTCCCAATACAAAAGTTCACCGGAGATGACTTTTCCCATACAAAAGTTCACCGGAGATAACTTTTCCCATACAAAAGTTCACCGGAGATGACTTTCCCAATACAAAAGTTCACCGGAGATGACTTTCCCAATACAAAAGTTCACCGGAGATGACTTTTCCCATACAAAAGTTCACCGGAGATGACTTTCCCAATACAAAAGTTCACCGGAGATGACTTTCCCAATACAAAAGTTCACCGGAGATGAATTTTCCCATACAAAAGTTCACCGGAGATGACTTTCCCAATACAAAAGTTCACCGGAGATGACTTTCCCAATACAAAAGTTCACCGGAGATGACTTTTCCCATACAAAAGTTCACCGGAGATGACTTTTCCCATACAAAATTTCACCAGAGATGACTTTCCCAATACAAAAGTTCACCGGAGATGACTTTTCCCATACAAAAGTTCACCGGAGATGACTTTCCCAATACAAAAGTTCACCGGGCATGACTTTCCCAAAACAAAAGTTCACCGGGCATGACTTCCCCAATACAAAAGTTCACCGGAGATGACTTTCCCAATACAAAAGTTCACCGGAGATGACTTTCCCAATACAAAAGTTCACCGGAGATGACTTTTCCCATACAAAAGTTCACCGGAGATGACTTTTCCCATACAAAAGTTCACCGGGCATGACTTTCCCAATACAAAAGTTCACCGGGCATGACTTTCCCAATACAAAAGTTCACCGGGCATGACTTTCCCAATACAAAAGTTCACCGGAGATGACTTTTCCCATACAAAAGTTCACCGGAGATGACTTTTCCCATACAAAAGTTCACCGGAGATGACTTTCCCAATACAAAAGTTCACCGGAGATGACTTTTCCTATACAAAAGTTCACCGGAGATGACTTTCCCAATACAAAAGTTCACCGGAGATGACTTTCCCAATACAAAAGTTCACCGGAGATGACTTTTCCCATACAAAAGTTCACCGGAGATGACTTTCCCAATACAAAAGTTCACCGGAGATGACTTTCCCAATACAAAAGTTCACCGGAGATGACTTTTCCCATACAAAAGTTCACCGGAGATGACTTTCCCAATACAAAAGTTCACCGGAGATGACTTTTCCCATACAAAAGTTCACCGGGCATGACTTTCCCAATACAAAAGTTCACCGGGCATGACTTTCCCAATACAAAAGTTCACCGGAGATGACTTTTCCCATACAAAAGTTCACCGGAGATGACTTTCCCAATACAAAAGTTCACCGGAGATGACTTTCCCAATACAAAAGTTCACCGGAGATGACTTTTCCCATACAAAAGTTCACCGGAGATGACTTTCCCAATACAAAAGTTCACCAGAGATGACTTTCCCAATACAAAAGTTCACCGGAGATGACTTTTCCCATACAAAAGTTCACCGGAGATGACTTTCCCAATACAAAAGTTCACCGGAGATGACTTTTCCCATACAGAAGTTCACCGGAGATGACTTTCCCAATACAAAAGTTCACCGGAGATGACTTTTCCCATACAAAAGTTCACCGGAGATGACTTTCCCAATTCAAAAGTTCACCGGGCATGACTTTCCCAAAACAAAAGTTCACCGGGCATGACTTTCCCAATACAAAAGTTCACCGGAGATGACTTTCCCAATACAAAAGTTCACCGGAGATGACTTTTCCCATACAAAAGTTCACCGGAGATGACTTTCCCAATACAAAAGTTCACCGGAGATGACTTTCCCAATACAAAAGTTCACCGGAGATGACTTTCCCAATACAAAAGTTCACCGGGCATGACTTTCCCAAAACAAAAGTTCACCGGAGATGACTTTCCCAATACAAAAGTTCACCGGAGATGACTTTCCCAATACAAAAGTTCACCGGGCATGACTTTCCCAATACAAAAGTTCACCGGAGATGACTTTCCCAATACAAAAGTTCACCGGGCATGACTTTCCCAATACAAAAGTTCACCGGGCATGACTTTCCCAAAACAAAAGTTCACCGGAGATGACTTTCCCAATACAAAAGTTCACCGGAGATGACTTTCCCAATACAAAAGTTCACCGGAGATGACTTTGCCCATACAAAAGTTCACCGGAGATGACTTTCCCAATACAAAAGTTCACCGGAGATGACTTTTCCCATACAAAAGTTCACCGGAGATGACTTTCCCAATACAAAAGTTCACCGGGCATGACTTTCCCAAAACAAAAGTTCACCGGGCATGACTTTCCCAATACAAAAGTTCACCGGAGATGACTTTCCCAATACAAAAGTTCACCGGAGATGACTTTCCCAATACAAAAGTTCACCGGAGATGACTTTTCCCATACAAAAGTTCACCGGAGATGACTTTTCCCATACAAAAGTTCACCGGGCATGACTTTCCCAATACAAAAGTTCACCGGGCATGACTTTCCCAATACAAAAGTTCACCGGGCATGACTTTCCCAATACAAAAGTTCACCGGAGATGACTTTTCCCATACAAAAGTTCACCGGAGATGACTTTTCCCATACAAAAGTTCATCGGAGATGACTTTCCCAATACAAAAGTTCACCGGAGATGACTTTCCCAATACAAAAGTTCACCGGAGATGACTTTTCCCATACAAAAGTTCACCGGAGATGACTTTCCCAATACAAAAGTTCACCGGAGATGACTTTCCCAATACAAAAGTTCACCGGAGATGACTTTTCCCATACAAAAGTTCACCGGAGATGACTTTCCCAATACAAAAGTTCACCGGAGATGACTTTCCCAATACAAAAGTTCACCGGAGATGACTTTTCCCATACAAAAGTTCACCGGAGATGACTTTCCCAATACAAAAGTTCACCGGAGATGACTTTTCCCATACAAAAGTTCACCGGGCATGACTTTCCCAATACAAAAGTTCACCGGGCATGACTTTCCCAATACAAAAGTTCACCGGAGATGACTTTTCCCATACAAAAGTTCACCGGAGATGACTTTCCCAATACAAAAGTTCACCGGAGATGACTTTCCCAATACAAAAGTTCACCGGAGATGACTTTTCCCATACAAAAGTTCACCGGAGATGACTTTCCCAATACAAAAGTTCACCGGAGATGACTTTCCCAATACAAAAGTTCACCGGAGATGACTTTTCCCATACAAAAGTTCACCGGAGATGACTTTTCCCATACAAAAGTTCACCGGAGATGACTTTCCCATACAAAAGTTCACCGGAGATGACTTTCCCAATACAAAAGTTCACCGGAGATGACTTTTCCCATACAAAAGTTCACCGGAGATGACTTTCCCAATACAAAAGTTCACCGGAGATGACTTTCCCAATATAAAAGTTCACCGGGCATGACTTTCCCAATACAAAAGTTCACCGGGCATGACTTTCCCAATACAAAAGTTCACCGGAGATGACTTTTCCCATACAAAAGTTCACCGGAGATGACTTTTCCCATACAAAAGTTCACCGGAGATGACTTTTCCCATACAAAAGTTCACCGGAGATGACTTTCCCAATACAAAAGTTCACCGGAGATGACTGTCCCAATACAAAAGTTCACCGGAGATGACTTTTCCCAATACAAAAGT
Source organism: Musca autumnalis (assembly GCF_047663935.1). Taxonomy (NCBI): domain Eukaryota; kingdom Metazoa; phylum Arthropoda; class Insecta; order Diptera; family Muscidae; genus Musca; species Musca autumnalis. The sequence goes on from NW_027411952.1 coordinate 41,350, forward strand.
TCACCGGAGATGACTTTTCCCATACAAAAGTTCACCGGAGATGACTTTCCCAATACAAAAGTTCACCGGAGATGACTTTCCCAATACAAAAGTTCACCGGAGATGACTTTTCCCATACAAAAGTTCACCGGAGATGACTTTCCCAATACAAAAGTTCTCCGGAGATGACTTTCCCAATACAAAAGTTCACCGGAGATGACTTTTCCCATACAAAAGTTCACCGGAGATGACTTTCCCAAAACAAAAGTTCACCGGAGATGACTTTCCCAATACAAAAGTTCACCGGAGATGACTTTTCCCATACAAAAGTTCACCGGAGATGACTTTCCCAATACAAAAGTTCACCGGAGATGACTTTCCCAATACAAAAGTTCACCGGAGATGACTTTTCCCATACAAAAGTTCACCGGAGATGACTTTCCCAATACAAAAGTTCACCGGAGATGACTTTTCCCATACAAGAGTTCACCGGAGATGACTTTCCCAATACAAAAGTTCACCGGAGATGACTTTCCCAATACAAAAGTTCACCGGAGATGACTTTTCCCATACAAAAGTTCACCGGAGATGACTTTCCCAATACAAAAGTTCACCGGAGATGACTTTTCCCATACAAAAGTTCACCGGAGATGACTTTCCCAATACAAAAGTTCACCGGAGATGACTTTCCCAATACAAAAGTTCACCGGAGATGACTTTTCCCATACAAAAGTTCACCGGAGATGACTTTCCCAATACAAAAGTTCACCGGAGATGACTTTCCCAATACAAAAGTTCACCGGAGATGACTTTTCCCATACAAAAGTTCACCGGAGATGACTTTCCCAATACAAAAGTTCACCGGAGATGACTTTTCCCATACAAAAGTTCACCGGAGATGACTTTCCCAATACAAAAGTTCACCGGAGATGACTTTTCCCATACAAAATTTCACCGGAGATGACTTTCCCAATACAAAAGTTCACCGGGCATGACTTTCCCAAAACAAAAGTTCACCGGGCATGACTTTCCCAATACAAAAGTTCACCGGAGATGACTTTCCCAATACAAAAGTTCACCGGAGATGACTTTTCCCATACAAAAGTTCACCGGAGATGACTTTCCCAATACAAAAGTTCACCGGAGATGACTTTCCCAATACAAAAGTTCACCGGGCATGACTTTCCCAATACAAAAGTTCACCGGAGATGACTTTCCCAATACAAAAGTTCACCGGGCATGACTTTCCCAAAACAAAAGTTCACCGGAGATGATTTTCCCAATACAAAAGTTCACCGGAGATGACTTTCCCAATACAAAAGTTCACCGGAGATGACTTTTCCCATACAAAAGTTCACCGGAGATGACTTTCCCAATACAAAAGTTCACCGGAGATGACTTTCCCAATACAAAAGTTCACCGGAGATGACTTTTCCCATACAAAAGTTCACCGGAGATGACTTTTCCCATACAAAAGTTCACCGGAGATGACTTTCCCATACAAAAGTTCACCGGAGATGACTTTCCCAATACAAAAGTTCACCGGAGATGACTTTTCCCATACAAAAGTTCACCGGAGATGACTTTCCCAATACAAAAGTTCACCGGAGATGACTTTCCCAATATAAAAGTTCACCGGGCATGACTTTCCCAATACAAAAGTTCACCGGGCATGACTTTCCCAATACAAAAGTTCACCGGAGATGACTTTTCCCATACAAAAGTTCACCGGAGATGACTTTTCCCATACAAAAGTTCACCGGAGATGACTTTTCCCATACAAAAGTTCACCGGAGATGACTTTCCCAATACAAAAGTTCACCGGAGATGACTTTCCCAATACAAAAGTTCACCGGAGATGACTTTTCCCAATACAAAAGTTCACCGGAGATGACTTTTCCCATACAAAAGTTCACCGGAGATGACTTTCCCAATACAAAAGTTCACCGGAGATGACTTTCCCAATACAAAAGTTCACCGGAGATGACTTTTCCCATACAAAAGTTCACCGGAGATGACTTTCCCAATACAAAAGTTCTCCGGAGATGACTTTCCCAATACAAAAGTTCACCGGAGATGACTTTTCCCATACAAAAGTTCACCGGAGATGACTTTCCCAATACAAAAGTTCACCGGAGATGACTTTCCCAATACAAAAGTTCACCGGAGATGACTTTTCCCATACAAAAGTTCACCGGAGATGACTTTCCCAATACAAAAGTTCACCGGAGATGACTTTCCCAATACAAAAGTTCACCGGAGATGACTTTTCCCATACAAAAGTTCACCGGAGATGACTTTCCCAATACAAAAGTTCACCGGAGATGACTTTTCCCATACAAGAGTTCACCGGAGATGACTTTCCCAATACAAAAGTTCACCGGAGATGACTTTCCCAATACAAAAGTTCACCGGAGATGACTTTTCCCATACAAAAGTTCACCGGAGATGACTTTCCCAATACAAAAGTTCACCGGAGATGACTTTTCCCATACAAAAGTTCACCGGAGATGACTTTCCCAATACAAAAGTTCACCGGAGATGACTTTCCCAATACAAAAGTTCACCGGAGATGACTTTTCCCATACAAAAGTTCACCGGAGATGACTTTCCCAATACAAAAGTTCACCGGAGATGACTTTCCCAATACAAAAGTTCACCGGAGATGACTTTTCCCATACAAAAGTTCACCGGAGATGACTTTCCCAATACAAAAGTTCACCGGAGATGACTTTTCCCATACAAAAGTTCACCGGAGATGACTTTCCCAATACAAAAGTTCACCGGAGATGACTTTTCCCATACAAAATTTCACCGGAGATGACTTTCCCAATACAAAAGTTCACCGGGCATGACTTTCCCAAAACAAAAGTTCACCGGGCATGACTTTCCCAATACAAAGGTTCACCGGAGATGACTTTCCCAATACAAAAGTTCACCGGAGATGACTTTTCCCATACAAAAGTTCACCGGAGATGACTTTCCCAATACAAAAGTTCACCGGAGATGACTTTCCCAATACAAAAGTTCACCGGGCATGACTTTCCCAATACAAAAGTTCACCGGAGATGACTTTCCCAATACAAAAGTTCACCGGGCATGACTTTCCCAAAACAAAAGTTCACCGGAGATGATTTTCCCAATACAAAAGTTCACCGGAGATGACTTTTCCCATACAAAAGTTCACCGGAGATGACTTCCCAATACAAAAGTTCACCGGAGATGACTTTTCCCATACAAAAGTTCACCGGAGATGACTTTCCCAATACAAAAGTTCACCGGGCATGACTTTCCCAAAACAAAAGTTCACCGGGCATGACTTTCCCAATACAAAAGTTCACCGGAGATGACTTTCCCAATACAAAAGTTCACCGGAGATGACTTTCCCAATACAAAAGTTCACCGGAGATGACTTTTCCCATACAAAAGTTCACCGGAGATGACTTTTCCCATACAAAAGTTCACCGGGCATGACTTTCCCAATACAAAAGTTCACCGGGCATGACTTTCCCAATACAAAAGTTCACCGGGCATGACTTTCCCAATACAAAAGTTAACCGGAGATGACTTTTCCCATACAAAAGTTCACCGGAGATGACTTTTCCCATACAAAAGTTCACCGGAGATGACTTTCCCAATACAAAAGTTCACCGGAGATGACTTTCCCAATACAAAAGTTCACCGGAGATGACTTTTCCCATACAAAAGTTCACCGGAGATGACTTTCCCAATACAAAAGTTCACCGGAGATGACTTTCCCAATACAAAAGTTCACCGGAGATGACTTTTCCCATACAAAAGTTCACCGGAGATGACTTTCCCAATACAAAAGTTCACCGGAGATGACTTTCCCAATACAAAAGTTCACCGGAGATGACTTTTCCCATACAAAAGTTCACCGGAGATGACTTTCCCAATACAAAAGTTCACCGGAGATGACTTTTCCCATACAAAAGTTCACCGGGCATGACTTTCCCAATACAAAAGTTCACCGGGCATGACTTTCCCACTACAAAAGTTCACCGGAGATGACTTTTCCCATACAAAAGTTCACCGGAGATGACTTTCCCAATACAAAAGTTCACCGGAGATGACTTTCCCAATACAAAAGTTCACCGGAGATGACTTTTCCCATACAAAAGTTCACCGGAGATGACTTTCCCAATACAAAAGTTCACCGGAGATGACTTTCCCAATACAAAAGTTCACCGGAGATGACTTTTCCCATACAAAAGTTCACCGGAGATGACTTTCCCAATACAAAAGTTCACCGGAGATGACTTTTCCCATACAAAAGTTCACCGGAGATGACTTTCCCAATACAAAAGTTCACCGGAGATGACTTTTCCCATACAAAAGTTCACCGGAAATGACTTTCCCAATACAAAAGTTCACCGGGCATGACTTACCCAAAACAAAAGTTCACCGGGCATGACTTTCCCAATACAAAAGTTCACCGGAGATGACTTTCCCAATACAAAAGTTCACCGGAGATGACTTTTCCCATACAAAAGTTCACCGGAGTTGACTTTCCCAATACAAAAGTTCACCGGAGATGACTTTCCCAATACAAAAGTTCACCGGGCATGACTTTCCCAATACAAAAGTTCACCGGAGATGACTTTCCCAATACAAAAGTTCACCGGGCATGACTTTCCCAAAACAAAAGTTCACCGGAGATGACTTTCCCAATACAAAAGTTCACCGGAGATGACTTTTCCCATACAAAAGTTCACCGGAGATGACTTTCCCAATACAAAAGTTCACCGGAGATGACTTTTCCCATACAAAAGTTCACCGGAGATGACTTTCCCAATACAAAAGTTCACCGGAGATGACTTTTCCCATACAAAAGTTCACCGGAGATGACTTTCCCAATACAAAAGTTCACCGGAGATGACTTTTCCCATACAAAAGTTCACCGGAGATGACTTTCCCAATACAAAAGTTCACCGGAGATGACTTTCCCAATACAAAAGTTCACCGGGCATGACTTTCCCAATACAAAAGTTCACCGGAGATGACTTTCCCAATACAAAAGTTCAACGGAGATGACTTTTCCCATACAAAAGTTCACCGGAGATGACTTTTCCCATACAAAAGTTCACCGGAGATGACTTTCCCAATACAAAAGTTCACCGGAGATGACTTTTCCCATACAAAAGTTCACCGGAGATGACTTTTCCCATACAAAAGTTCACCGGAGATGACTTTCCCAATACAAAAGTTCACCGGAGATGACTTTCCCAATACAAAAGTTCACCGGAGATGACTTTTCCCATACAAAAGTTCACCGGAGATGACTTTCCCGTACAAAAGTTCACCGGAGATGACTTTCCCAATACAAAAGTTCACCGGAGATGACTTTCCCAATACAAAAGTTCACCGGAGATGACTTTCCCAATATAAAAGTTCACCGGGCATGACTTTCCCAACACAAAAGTTCACCGGGCATGACTTTCCCAATACAAAAGTTCACCGGGCACGACTTTCCCAATACAAAAGTTCACCGGGCATGACTTTCCCAATACAAAAGTTCACCGGGCATGACTTTCCCAATACAAAAGTTCACCGGGCATGACTTTCCCAATACAAAAGTTCACCGGAGATGACTTTTCCCATACAAAAGTTCACCGGAGATGACTTTCCCAATACAAAAGTTCACCGGAGATGACTTTCCCAATACAAAAGTTCACCGGAGATGACTTTTCCCATACAAAAGTTCACCGGGCATGACTTTCCCAATACAAAAGTTCACCGGGCATGACTTTCCCAATACAAAAGTTCACCGGGCATGACTTTCCCAATACAAAAGTTAACCGGAGATGACTTTTCCCATACAAAAGTTCACCGGAGATGACTTTTCCCATACAAAAGTTCACCGGAGATGACTTTCCCAATACAAAAGTTCACCGGAGATGACTTTCCCAATACAAAAGTTCACCGGAGATGACTTTTCCCATACAAAAGTTCACCGGAGATGACTTTCCCAATACAAAAGTTCACCGGAGATGACTTTCCCAATACAAAAGTTCACCGGAGATGACTTTTCCCATACAAAAGTTCACCGGAGATGACTTTCCCAATACAAAAGTTCACCGGAGATGACTTTTCCCATACAAAAGTTCACCGGAGATGACTTTTCCCATACAAAAGTTCACCGGGCATGACTTTCCCACTACAAAAGTTCACCGGAGATGACTTTTCCCATACAAAAGTTCACCGGAGATGACTTTCCCAATACAAAAGTTCACCGGAGATGACTTTCCCAATACAAAAGTTCACCGGAGATGACTTTTCCCATACAAAAGTTCACCGGAGATGACTTTCCCAATACAAAAGTTCACCGGAGATGACTTTCCCAATACAAAAGTTCACCGGAGATGACTTTTCCCATACAAAAGTTCACCGGAGATGACTTTCCCAATACAAAAGTTCACCGGAGATGACTTTCCCAATACAAAAGTTCACCGGAGATGACTTTTCCCATACAAAAGTTCACCGGAGATGACTTTCCCAATACAAAAGTTCACCGGAGATGACTTTTCCCATACAAAAGTTCACCGGAGATGACTTTCCCAATACAAAAGTTCACCGGAGATGACTTTTCCCATACAAAAGTTCACCGGAAATGACTTTCCCAATACAAAAGTTCACCGGGCATGACTTACCCAAAACAAAAGTTCACCGGGCATGACTTTCCCAATACAAAAGTTCACCGGAGATGACTTTCCCAATACAAAAGTTCACCGGAGATGACTTTTCCCATACAAAAGTTCACCGGAGATGACTTTCCCAATACAAAAGTTCACCGGAGATGACTTTCCCAATACAAAAGTTCACCGGGCATGACTTTCCCAATACAAAAGTTCACCGGAGATGACTTTCCCAATACAAAAGTTCACCGGGCATGACTTTCCCAAAACAAAAGTTCACCGGAGATGACTTTCCCAATACAAAAGTTCACCGGAGATGACTTTTCCCATACAAAAGTTCACCGGAGATGACTTTCCCAATACAAAAGTTCACCGGAGATGACTTTTCCCATACAAAAGTTCACCGGAGATGACTTTTCCCATACAAAAGTTCACCGGAGATGACTTTCCCAATACAAAAGTTCACCGGAGATGACTTTTCCCATACAAAAGTTCACCGGAGATGACTTTCCCAATACAAAAGTTCACCGGAGATGACTTTTCCCATACAAAAGTTCACCGGAGATGACTTTCCCAATACAAAAGTTCACCGGAGATGACTTTCCCAATACAAAAGTTCACCGGGCATGACTTTCCCAATACAAAAGTTCACCGGAGATGACTTTCCCAATACAAAAGTTCACCGGAGATGACTTTTCCCATACAAAAGTTCACCGGAGATGACTTTTCCCATACAAAAGTTCACCGGAGATGACTTTCCCAATACAAAAGTTCACCGGAGATGACTTTTCCCATACAAAAGTTCACCGGAGATGACTTTTCCCATACAAAAGTTCACCGGAGATGACTTTCCCAATACAAAAGTTCACCGGAGATGACTTTCCCAATACAAAAGTTCACCGGAGATGACTTTTCCCATACAAAAGTTCACCGGAGATGACTTTCCCGTACAAAAGTTCACCGGAGATGACTTTCCCAATACAAAAGTTCACCGGAGATGACTTTCCCAATACAAAAGTTCACCGGAGATGACTTTCCCAATATAAAAGTTCACCGGGCATGACTTTCCCAACACAAAAGTTCACCGGGCATGACTTTCCCAATACAAAAGTTCACCGGGCACGACTTTCCCAATACAAAAGTTCACCGGGCATGACTTTCCCAATACAAAAGTTCACCGGGCATGACTTTCCCAATACAAAAGTTCACCGGGCATGACTTTCCCAATACAAAAGTTCACCGGAGATGACTTTTCCCATACAAAAGTTCACCGGAGATGACTTTCCCAATACAAAAGTTCACCGGAGATGACTTTCCCAATATAAAAGTTCACCGGGCATGACTTTCCCAATACAAAAGTTCACCGGGCATGACTTTCCCAATACAAAAGTTCACCGGAGATGACTTTCCCATACAAAAGTTCACCGGAGATGACTTTCCCAATACAAAAGTTCACCGGGCACGACTTTCCCAATACAAAAGTTCACCGGGCATGACTTTCCCAATACAAAAGTTCACCGGAGATGACTTTCCCATACAAAAGTTCACCGGAGATGACTTTCCCAATACAAAAGTTCACCGGGCACGACTTTCCCAATACAAAAGTTCACCTGGCATGACTTTCCCAATACAAAAGTTCACCGGAGATGACTTTCCCATACAAAAGTTCACCGGAGATGACTTTCCCAATACAAAAGTTCACCGGAGATGACTTTCTCAATACAAAAGTTCACCGGAGATGACTTTCCCAATACAAAAGTTCACCGGAGATGACTTTTCCCATACAAAAGTTCACCGGAGATGACTTTCCCAATACAAAAGTTCACCGGAGATGACTTTTCCCATACAAAAGTTCACCGGAGATGACTTTCCCAATACAAAAGTTCACCGGAGATGACTTTTCCCATACAAAAGTTCACCGGAGATGACTTTCCCAATACAAAAGTTCACCGGAGATGACTTTCCCAATACAAAAGTTCACCGGAGATGACTTTTCCCATACAAAAGTTCACCGGAGATGACTTTCCCAATACAAAAGTTCACCGGAGATGACTTTCCCAATATAAAAGTTCACCGGGCATGACTTTCCCAATACAAAAGTTCACCGGAGATGACTTTTCCCATACAAAAGTTCACCGGAGATGACTTTCCCAATACAAAAGTTCACCGGAGATGACTTTCCCAATATAAAAGTTCACCGGGCATGACTTTCCCAATACAAAAGTTCACCGGGCATGACTTTCCCAATACAAAAGTTCACCGGAGATGACTTTTCCCATACAAAAGTTCACCGGAGATGACTTTTCCCATACAAAAGTTCACCGGAGATGACTTTTCCCATACAAAAGTTCACCGGAGATGACTTTCCCAATACAAAAGTTCACCGGAGATGACTTTCCCAATACAAAAGTTCACCGGAGATGACTTTTCCCCAATACAAAAGTTCACCGGAGATGACTTTTCCCATACAAAAGTTCACCGGAGATGACTTTCCCAATACAAAAGTTCACCGGAGATGACTTTCCCAATACAAAAGTTCACCGGAGATGACTTTTCCCATACAAAAGTTCACCGGAGATGACTTTCACAATACAAAAGTTCTCCGGAGATGACTTTCCCAATACAAAAGTTCACCGGAGATGACTTTTCCCATACAAAAGTTCACCGGAGATGACTTTCCCAATACAAAAGTTCACCGGAGATGACTTTCCCAATACAAAAGTTCACCGGAGATGACTTTCCCAATACAAAAGTTCACCGGAGATGACTTTCCCAATACAAAAGTTCACCGGGCATGACTTTCCCAATACAAAAGTTCACCGGAGATGACTTTCCCAATACAAAAGTTCACCGGGCATGACTTTCCCAAAACAAAAGTTCACCGGAGATGACTTTCCCAATACAAAAGTTCACCGGAGATGACTTTTCCCATACAAAAGTTCACCGGAGATGACTTTCCCAATACAAAAGTTCACCGGAGATGACTTTTCCCATACAAAAGTTCACCGGAGATGACTTTCCCAATACAAAAGTTCACCGGAGATGACTTTTCCCATACAAAAGTTCACCGGAGATGACTTTCCCAATACAAAAGTTCACCGGAGATGACTTTTCCCATACAAAAGTTCACCGGAGATGACTTTCCCAATACAAAAGTTCACCGGAGATGACTTTCCCAATACAAAAGTTCACCGGGCATGACTTTCCCAATACAAAAGTTCACCGGAGATGACTTTCCCAATACAAAAGTTCACCGGAGATGACTTTTCCCATACAAAAGTTCACCGGAGATGACTTTTCCCATACAAAAGTTCACCGGAGATGACTTTCCCAATACAAAAGTTCACCGGAGATGACTTTTCCCATACAAAAGTTCACCGGAGATGACTTTTCCCATACAAAAGTTCACCGGAGATGACTTTCCCAATACAAAAGTTCACCGGAGATGACTTTCCCAATACAAAAGTTCACCGGAGATGACTTTTCCCATACAAAAGTTCACCGGAGATGACTTTCCCGTACAAAAGTTCACCGGAGATGACTTTCCCAATACAAAAGTTCACCGGAGATGACTTTCCCAATACAAAAGTTCACCGGAGATGACTTTCCCAATATAAAAGTTCACCGGGCATGACTTTCCCAACACAAAAGTTCACCGGGCATGACTTTCCCAATACAAAAGTTCACCGGGCACGACTTTCCCAATACAAAAGTTCACCGGGCATGACTTTCCCAATACAAAAGTTCACCGGGCATGACTTTCCCAATACAAAAGTTCACCGGAGATGACTTTTCCCATACAAAAGTTCACCGGAGATGACTTTCCCAATACAAAAGTTCACCGGAGATGACTTTCCCAATATAAAAGTTCACCGGGCATGACTTTCCCAATACAAAAGTTCACCGGGCATGACTTTCCCAATACAAAAGTTCACCGGAGATGACTTTCCCATACAAAAGTTCACCGGAGATGACTTTCCCAATACAAAAGTTCACCGGGCACGACTTTCCCAATACAAAAGTTCACCGGGCATGACTTTCCCAATACAAAAGTTCACCGGAGATGACTTTCCCATACAAAAGTTCACCGGAGATGACTTTCCCAATACAAAAGTTCACCGGGCACGACTTTCCCAATACAAAAGTTCACCTGGCATGACTTTCCCAATACAAAAGTTCACCGGAGATGACTTTCCCATACAAAAGTTCACCGGAGATGACTTTCCCAATACAAAAGTTCACCGGAGATGACTTTCTCAATACAAAAGTTCACCGGAGATGACTTTCCCAATACAAAAGTTCACCGGAGATGACTTTTCCCATACAAAAGTTCACCGGAGATGACTTTCCCAATACAAAAGTTCACCGGAGATGACTTTTCCCATACAAAAGTTCACCGGAGATGACTTTCCCAATACAAAAGTTCACCGGAGATGACTTTTCCCATACAAAAGTTCACCGGAGATGACTTTCCCAATACAAAAGTTCACCGGAGATGACTTTCCCAATACAAAAGTTCACCGGAGATGACTTTTCCCATACAAAAGTTCACCGGAGATGACTTTCCCAATACAAAAGTTCACCGGAGATGACTTTCCCAATATAAAAGTTCACCGGGCATGACTTTCCCAATACAAAAGTTCACCGGAGATGACTTTTCCCATACAAAAGTTCACCGGAGATGACTTTCCCAATACAAAAGTTCACCGGAGATGACTTTCCCAATATAAAAGTTCACCGGGCATGACTTTCCCAATACAAAAGTTCACCGGGCATGACTTTCCCAATACAAAAGTTCACCGGAGATGACTTTTCCCATACAAAAGTTCACCGGAGATGACTTTTCCCATACAAAAGTTCACCGGAGATGACTTTTCCCATACAAAAGTTCACCGGAGATGACTTTCCCAATACAAAAGTTCACCGGAGATGACTTTCCCAATACAAAAGTTCACCGGAGATGACTTTTCCCCAATACAAAAGTTCACCGGAGATGACTTTTCCCATACAAAAGTTCACCGGAGATGACTTTCCCAATACAAAAGTTCACCGGAGATGACTTTCCCAATACAAAAGTTCACCGGAGATGACTTTTCCCATACAAAAGTTCACCGGAGATGACTTTCACAATACAAAAGTTCTCCGGAGATGACTTTCCCAATACAAAAGTTCACCGGAGATGACTTTTCCCATACAAAAGTTCACCGGAGATGACTTTCCCAATACAAAAGTTCACCGGAGATGACTTTCCCAATACAAAAGTTCACCGGAGATGACTTTTCCCATACAAAAGTTCACCGGAGATGACTTTCCCAATACAAAAGTTCACCGGAGATGACTTTTCCCATACAAGAGTTCACCGGAGATGACTTTCCCAATACAAAAGTTCACCGGAGATGACTTTCCCAATACAAAAGTTCACCGGAGATGACTTTTCCCATACAAAAGTTCACCGGAGATGACTTTCCCAATACAAAAGTTCACCGGAGATGACTTTTCCCATACAAAAGTTCACCGGAGATGACTTTCCCAATACAAAAGTTCACCGGAGATGACTTTTCCAATACAAAAGTTCACCGGAGATGACTTTTCCCATACAAAAGTTCACCGGAGATGACTTTCCCAATACAAAAGTTCACCGGAGATGACTTTTCCCATACAAAAGTTCACCGGAGATGACTTTTCCCATACAAAAGTTCACCGGAGATGACTTTCCCAATACAAAAGTTCACCGGAGATGACTTTCCCAATACAAAAGTTCACCGGAGATGACTTTTCCCATACAAAAGTTCACCGGAGATGACTTTCCCAATACAAAAGTTCACCGGAGATGACTTTCCCAATACAAAAGTTCACCGGAGATGACTTTCCCAATACAAAAGTTCACCGGAGATGACTTTTCCCATACAAAAGTTCACCGGAGATGACTTTCCCAATACAAAAGTTCACCGGAGATGACGTTTCCCATACAAAAGTTCACCGGAGATGACTTTCCCAATACAAAAGTTCACCGGAGATGACTTTTCCCATACAAAAGTTCACCGGAGATGACTTTCCCAATACAAAAGTTCACCGGAGATGACTTTTCCCATACAAAAGTTCACCGGAGATGACTTTCCCAATACAAAAATTCACCGGAGATGACTTTTCCCATACAAAAGTTCACCGGAGATGACTTTCCCAATACAAAAGTTCACCGGAGATGACTTTCCCAATACAAAAGTTCACCGGAGATGACTTTTCCCATACAAAAGTTCACCGGAGATGACTTTCCCAATACAAAAGTTCACCGGGCATGACTTTCCCAAAACAAAAGTTCACCGGGCATGACTTTCCCAATACAAAAGTTCACCGGAGATGACTTTCCCAATACAATAGTTCACCGGAGATGACTTTCCCAATACAAAAGTTCACCGGAGATGACTTTTCCCATACAAAAGTTCACCGGAGATGACTTTTCCCATACAAAAGTTCACCGGAGATGACTTTCCCAATACAAAAGTTCACCGGGCATGACTTTCCCAATACAAAAGTTCACCGGAGATGACTTTCCCATACAAAAGTTCACCGGAGATGACTTTCCCAATACAAAAGTTCACCGGGCACGACTTTCCCAATACAAAAGTTCACCGGAGATGACTTTCCCAATATAAAAGTTCACCGGGCATGACTTTCCCAATACAAAAGTTCACCGGGCACGACTTTCCCAATACAAAAGTTCACCGGAGATGACTTTCCCAATACAAAAGTTCACCGGAGATGACTTTCCCAATACAAAGTTCACCGGGCATGACTTTCCCAATACAAAAGTTCACCGGAGATGACTTTCCCAATACAAAAGTTCACCGGGCATGACTTTCCCAATATAAAAGTTCACCGGGCATGACTTTCCCAATACAAAAGTTCACCGGAGATGACTTTCCCAATACAAAAGTTCACCGGAGATGACTTTTCCCATACAAAAGTTCACCGGAGATGACTTTCCCAATACAAAAGTTCACCGGGCATGACTTTCCCAAAACAAAAGTTCACCGGGCATGACTTTCCCAATACAAAAGTTCACCGGATATGACTTTCCCAATACAAAAGTTCACCGAAGATGACTTTCCCAATACAAAAGTTCACCGGAGATGACTTTTCCCATACAAAAGTTCACCGGAGATGACTTTTCCCATACAAAAGTTCACCGGGCATGACTTTCCCAATACAAAAGCTCACCGGGCATGACTTTCCCAATACAAAAGTTCACCGGAGATGACTTTTCCCATACAAAAGTTCACCGGAGATGACTTTTCCCATACAAAAGTTCACCGGAGATGACTTTCCCAATACAAAAGTTCACCGGAGATGACTTTCCCAATACAAAAGTTCACCGGAGATGACTTTTCCCATACAAAAGTTCACCGGAGATGACTTTTCCCATACAAAAGTTCACCGGGCATGACTTTCCCAATACAAAAGTTCACCGGAGATGACTTTCCCAAAACAAAAGTTCACCGGGCATGACTTTCCCAATACAAAAGTTCACCGGAGATGACTTTCCCAATACAAAAGTTCACCGGAGATGACTTTCCCAATACAAAAGTTCACCGGTGATGACTTTTCCCATACAAAAGTTCACCGGAGATGACTTTTCCCATACAAAAGTTCACCGGGCATGACTTTCCCAATACAAAAGTTCACCGGAGATGACTTTCCCAATACAAAAGTTCACCGGAGATGACTTTCCCAATACAAAAGTTCACCGGAGATGACTTTCCCAATACAAAAGTTCACCGGAGATGACTTTCCCAATACAAAAGTTCACCGGAGATGACTTTCCCAATACAAAAGTTCACCGGAGATGACTTTCCCAATACAAAAGTTCACCGGAGATGACTTTCCCAATACAAAAGTTCACCGGAGATGACTTTCCCAATACAAAAGTTCACCGGAGATGACTTTTCCCATACAAAAGTTCACCGGAGATGACTTTTCCCATACAAAAGTTCACCGGAGATGACTTTCCCAATACAAAAGTTCACCGGAGATGACTTTCCCAATACAAAAGTTCACCGGAGATGACTTTCCCAATACAAAAGTTCACCGGAGATGACTTTTCCCATACAAAAGTTCACCGGAGATGACTTTCCCAATACAAAAGTTCACCGGAGATGACTTTTCCCATACAAAAGTTCACCGGAGATGACTTTCCCAATACAAAAGTTCACCGGTGATGACTTTCCCAATACAAAAGTTCACCGGAGATGACTTTTCCCATACAAAAGTTCACCGGAGATGACTTTCCCAATACAAAAGTTCACCGGAGATGACTTTCCCAATATAAAAGTTCACCGGGCATGACTTTCCCAATACAAAAGTTCACCGGGCATGACTTTCCCAATACAAAAGTTCACCGGAGATGACTTTCCCAATACAAAAGTTCACCGGAGATGACTTTTCCCATACAAAAGTTCACCGGGCATGACTTTCCCAATACAAAAGTTCACCGGAGATGACTTTCCCAATACAAAAGTTCACCGGAGATGACTTTCCCAATACAAAAGTTCACCGGAGATGACTTTTCCCATACAAAAGTTCACCGGAGATGACTTTCCAATACAAAAGTTCACCGGAGATGACTTTTCCCATACAAAAGTTCACCGGGCATGACTTTCCCAATACAAAAGTTCACCGGGCATGACTTTCCCAATACAAAAGTTCACCGGAGATGACTTTTCCCATACAAAATTCACCGGAGATGACTTTCCCAATACAAAAGTTCACCGGAGATGACTTTCCCAATACAAAAGTTCACCGGAGATGACTTTTCCCATACAAAAGTTCACCGGAGATGACTTTCCCAATACAAAAGTTCACCGGAGATGACTTTCCCAATACAAAAGTTCACCGGAGATGACTTTTCCCATACAAAAGTTCACCGGAGATGACTTTCCCAATACAAAAGTTCACCGGAGATGACTTTTCCCATACAAAAGTTCACCGGAGATGACTTTCCCAATACAAAAGTTCACCGGAGATGACTTTTCCCATACAAAAGTTCACCGGAGATGACTTTCCCAATACAAAAGTTCACCGGGCATGACTTTCCCAAAACAAAAGTTCACCGGGCATGACTTTCCCAATACAAAAGTTCACCGGAGATGACTTTCCCAATACAAAAGTTCACCGGAGATGACTTTTCCCATACAAAAGTTCACCGGAGATGACTTTCCCAATACAAAAGTTCACCGGAGATGAATTTCCCAATACAAAAGTTCACCGGGCATGACTTTCCCAATACAAAAGTTCACCGGAGATCACTTTCCCAATACAAAAGTTCACCGGGCATGACTTTCCCAAAACAAAAGTTCACCGGAGATGACTTTCCCAATACAAAAGTTCACCGGAGATGACTTTTCCCATACAAAAGTTCACCGGAGATGACTTTCCCAATACAAAAGTTCACCGGAGATGACTTTTCCCATACAAAAGTTCACCGGAGATGACTTTCCCAATACAAAAGTTCACCGGGCATGACTTTCCCAAAACAAAAGTTCACCGGGCATGACTTTCCCAATACAAAAGTTCACCGGAGATGACTTTCCCAATACAAAAGTTCACCGGAGATGACTTTCCCAATACAAAAGTTCACCGGAGATGACTTTTCCCATACAAAAGTTCACCGGAGATGACTTTTCCCATACAAAAGTTCACCGGGCATGACTTTCCCAATACAAAAGTTCACCGGGCATGACTTTCCCAATACAAAAGTTCACCGGAGATGACTTTTCCCATACAAAAGTTCACCGGAGATGACTTTTCCCATACAAAAGTTCACCGGAGATGACTTTCCCAATACAAAAGTTCACCGGAGATGACTTTCCCAATACAAAAGTTCACCGGAGATGACTTTTCCCATACAAAAGTTCACCGGAGATGACTTTCCCAATACAAAAGTTCACCGGAGATGACTTTCCAATACAAAAGTTCACCGGAGATGACTTTTCCCATACAAAAGTTCACCGGAGATGACTTTCCCAATACAAAAGTTCACCGGAGATGACTTTCCCAATACAAAAGTTCACCGGAGATGACTTTTCCCATACAAAAGTTCACCGGAGATGACTTTCCCAATACAAAAGTTCACCGGAGATGACTTTTCCCATACAAAAGTTCACCGGGCATGACTTTCCCAATACAAAAGTTCACCGGGCATGACTTTCCCAATACAAAAGTTCACCGGAGATGACTTTTCCCATACAAAAGTTCACCGGAGATGACTTTCCCAATACAAAAGTTCACCGGAGATGACTTTCCCAATACAAAAGTTCACCGGAGATGACTTTTCCCATACAAAAGTTCACCGGAGATGACTTTCCCAATACAAAAGTTCACCGGAGATGACTTTTCCCATACAAAAGTTCACCGGAGATGACTTTCCCAATACAAAAGTTCACCGGAGATGACTTTTCCCATACAAAAGTTCACCGGAGATGACTTTCCCAATACAAAAGTTCAGCGGAGATGACTTTTCCCATACAAAAGTTCACCGGAGATGACTTTCCCAATACAAAAATTCACCGGAGATGACTTTTCCCATACAAAAGTTCACCGGAGATGACTTTCCCAATACAAAAGTTCACCGGAGATGACTTTCCCAATACAAAAGTTCACCGGAGATGACTTTTCCCATACAAAAGTTCACCGGAGATGACTTTCCCAATACAAAAGTTCACCGGGCATGACTTTCCCAAAACAAAAGTTCACCGGGCATGACTTTCCCAATACAAAAGTTCACCGGAGATGACTTTCCCAATACAAAAGTTCACCGGAGATGACTTTCCCAATTCAAAAGTTCACCGGAGATGACTTTTCCCATACAAAAGTTCACCGGAGATGACTTTTCCCATACAAAAGTTCACCGGAGATGACTTTCCCAATACAAAAGTTCACCGGGCATGACTTTCCCAATACAAAAGTTCACCGGAGATGACTTTCCCATACAAAAGTTCACCGGAGATGACTTTCCCAATACAAAAGTTCACCGGGCACGACTTTCCCAATACAAAAGTTCACCGGAGATGACTTTCCCAATATAAAAGTTCACCGGGCATGACTTTCCCAATACAAAAGTTCACCGGGCACGACTTTCCCAATACAAAAGTTCACCGGAGATGACTTTCCCAATACAAAAGTTCACCGGAGATGACTTTCCCAATACAAAAGTTCACCGGGCATGACTTTCCCAATACAAAAGTTCACCGGAGATGACTTTCCCAATACAAAAGTTCACCGGGCATGACTTTCCCAATATAAAAGTTCACCGGGCATGACTTTCCCAATACAAAAGTTCACCGGAGATGACTTTCCCAATACAAAAGTTCACCGGAGATGACTTTTCCCATACAAAAGTTCACCGGAGATGACTTTCCCAATACAAAGTTCACCGGGCATGACTTTCCCAAAACAAAAGTTCACCGGGCATGACTTTCCCAATACAAAAGTTCACCGGAGATGACTTTCCCAATACAAAAGTTCACCGGAGATGGCTTTCCCAATACAAAAGTCACCGGAGATGACTTTTCCCATACAAAAGTTCACCGGAGATGACTTTTCCCATACAAAAGTTCACCGGACATGACTTTCCCAATACAAAAGTTCACCGGGCATGACTTTCCCAATACAAAAGTTCACCGGGCATGACTTTCCCAATACAAAAGTTCACCGGAGATGACTTTTCCCATACAAAAGTTCACCGGAGATGACTTTTCCCATACAAAAGTTCACCGGAGATGACTTTCCCAATACAATAGTTCACCGGAGATGACTTTCCCAATACAAAAGTTCACCGGAGATGACTTTTCCCATACAAAAGTTCACCGGAGATGACTTTTCCCATACAAAAGTTCACCCGGCATGACTTTCCCAAATACAAAAGTTCACCGGAGATGACTTTCCCAAAACAAAAGTTCACCGGGCATGACTTTCCCAATACAAAAGTTCACCGGAGATGACTTTCCCAATACAAAAGTTCACCGGAGATGACTTTCCCAATACAAAAGTTCACCGGAGATGACTTTTCCCATACAAAAGTTCACCGGAGATGACTTTTCCCATACAAAAGTTCACCGGGCATGACTTTCCCAATACAAAAGTTCACCGGAGATGACTTTCCCAATACAAAAGGTTCACCGGAGATGACTTTTCCCATACAAAAGTTCACCGGAGATGACTTTCCCATACAAAAGTTCACCGGAGATGACTTTCCCAATACAAAAGTTCACCGGAGATGACTTTCCCAATACAAAAGTTCTCCGGAGATGACTTTCCCAATACAAAAGTTCACCGGAGATGACTTTTTCCCATACAAAGTTCACCGGAGATGACTTTTCCCATACAAAAGTTCACCGGAGATGACTTTCCCAATACAAAAGTTCACCGGAGATGACTTTCCCAATACAAAAGTTCACCGGAGATGACTTTCCCAATACAAAAGTTCACCGGAGATGACTTTTCCCATACAAAAGTTCACCGGAGATGACTTTTCCCATACAAAAGTTCACCGGAGATGACTTTCCCAATACAAAAGTTCACCGGGCATGACTTTCCCAATACAAAAGTTCACCGGAGATGACTTTCCCATACAAAAGTTCACCGGAGATGACTTTCCCAATACAAAAGTTCACCGGAGATGACTTTCCCAATACAAAAGTTCACCGGAGATGTCTTTTCCCAATACAAAAGTTCACCGGAGATGACTTTCCCAATACAAAAGTTCACCGGAGATGACTTTTCCCATACAAAAGTTCACCGGAGATGACTTTCCCAATACAAAAGTTCACCGGAGATGACTTTTCCCATACAAAAGTTCACCGGAGATGACTTTCCCAATACAAAAGTTCACCGGGCATGACTTTCCCAAAACAAAAGTTCACCGGAGATGACTTTTCCCATACAAAAGTTCACCGGAGATGACTTTCCCAATACAAAAGTTCACCGGAGATGACTTTCCCAATACAAAAGTTCACCGGAGATGACTTTTCCCATACAAAAGTTCACCGGAGATGACTTTCCCAATACAAAAGTTCACCGGAGATGACTTTTCCCATACAAAAGTTCACCGGAGATGACTTTCCCAATACAAAAGTTCACCGGGCATGACTTTCCCAATACAAAAGTTCACCGGAGATGACTATTCCCATACAAAAGTTCACCGGAGATGACTTTCCCAATACAAAAGTTCACCGGAGATGACTTTCCCAATACAAAAGTTCACCGGAGATGACTTTTCCCATACAAAAGTTCACCGGAGATGACTTTCCCAATACAAAAGTTCACCGGAGATGACTTTCCCATACAAAAGTTCACCGGGAGATGACTTTCCCTATACAAAAGTTCACCGAGATGACTTTTCCCATACAAAAGTTCACCGGAGATGACTTTCCCAATACAAAAGTTCACCGGAGATGACTTTTCCCATACAAAAGTTCACCGGAGATGACTTTCCCAATACAAAAATTCACCGGAGATGACTTTTCCCATACAAAAGTTCACCGGAGATGACTTTCCCAATACAAAAGTTCACCGGAGATGACTTTCCCAATACAAAAGTTCACCGGGCATGACTTTCCCAAAACAAAAGTTCACCGGAGATGACTTTTCCCATACAAAAGTTCACCGGAGATGACTTTCCCAATACAAAAGTTCACCGGAGATGACTTTCCCAATACAAAAGTTCACCGGAGATGACTTTTCCCATACAAAAGTTCACCGGAGATGACTTTCCCAAAACAAAAGTTCACCGGAGATGACTTTTCCAATACAAAAGTTCACCGGGCATGACTTTCCCAATACAAAAGTTCACCGGGCATGACTTTCCCAATACAAAAGTTCACCGGAGATGACTTTTCCCATACAAAAGTTCACCGGAGATGACTTTCCCAATACAAAAGTTCACCGGAGATGACTTTCCCAATACAAAAGTTCACCGGAGATGACTTTTCCCATACAAAAGTTCACCGGAGATGACTTTCCCAATACAAAAGTTCACCGGAGATGACTTTTCCCATACAAAAGTTCACCGGAGATGACTTTCCCAATACAAAAGTTCACCGGAGATGACTTTCCCAATACAAAAGTTCACCGGAGATGACTTTTCCCATACAAAAGTTCACCGGAGATGACTTTCCCAATACAAAAAGTTCACCGGAGATGACTTTCCCAATACAAAAGTTCACCGGAGATGACTTTCCCAATACAAAAGTTCACCGGAGATGACTTTCCCAATACAAAAGTTCACCGGAGATGACTTTCCCATACAAAAGTTCACCGGAGATGACTTTCCCAATACAAAAGTTCACCGGAGATGACTTTCCCAAAACAAAAGTTCACCGGGCATGACTTTCCCAATACAAAAGTTCACCGGAGATGACTTTCCCAATACAAAAGTTCACCGGAGATGACTTTCCCAATACAAAAGTTCACCGGAGATGACTTTTCCCATACAAAAGTTCACCGGAGATGACTTTTCCCATACAAAAGTTCACCGGAGATGACTTTCCCAATACAAAAGTTCACCGGGCATGACTTTCCCAATACAAAAGTTCACCGGAGATGACTTTCCCATACAAAAGTTCACCGGAGATGACTTTCCCAATACAAAAGTTCACCGGCCACGACTTTCCCAATACAAAAGTTCACCGGAGATGACTTTCCCAATATAAAAGTTCACCGGGCATGACTTTCCCAATACAAAAGTTCACCGGGCACGACTTTCCCAATACAAAAGTTCACCGGAGATGACTTTCCCAATACAAAAGTTCACCGGAGATGACTTTTCCCAATACAAAAGTTCACCGGGCATGACTTTCCCAATACAAAAGTTCACCGGAGATGACTTTCCCAATACAAAAGTTCACCGGGCATGACTTTCCCAATATAAAAGTTCACCGGGCATGACTTTCCCAATACAAAAGTTCACCGGAGATGACTTTCCAATACAAAAGTTCACCGGAGATGACTTTTCCCATACAAAAGTTCACCGGAGATGACTTTCCCAATACAAAAGTTCACCGGGCATGACTTTCCCAAAACAAAAGTTCACCGGGCATGACTTTCCCAATACAAAATTTCACCGGAGATGACTTTCCCAATACAAAAGTTCACCGGAGATGACTTTCCCAATACAAAAGTTCACCGGAGATGACTTTTCCCATACAAAAGTTCACCGGAGATGACTTTTCCCATACAAAAGTTCACCGGGCATGACTTTCCCAATACAAAAGTTCACCGGGCATGACTTTCCCAATACAAAAGTTCACCGGGCATGACTTTCCCAATACAAAAGTTCACCGGAGATGACTTTTCCCATACAAAAGTTCACCGGAGATGACTTTTCCCATACAAAAGTTCACCGGAGATGACTTTCCCAATACAAAAGTTCACCGGAGATGACTTTCCCAATACAAAAGTTCACCGGAGATGACTTTTCCCATACAAAAGTTCACCGGAGATGACTTTTCCCATACAAAAGTTCACCGGGCATGACTTTCCCAATACAAAAGTTCACCGGAGATGACTTTCCCAAAACAAAAGTTCACCGGGCATGACTTTCCCAATACAAAAGTTCACCGGAGATGACTTTCCAATACAAAAGTTCACCGGAGATGACTTTCCCAATACAAAAGTTCACCGGAGATGACTTTCCCAATACAAAAGTTCACCGGGCATGACTTTCCCAATACAAAAGTTCACCGGAGATGACTTTCCCATACAAAAGTTCACCGGAGATGACTTTCCCAATACAAAAGTTCACCGGGCACGACTTTCCCAATACAAAAGTTCACCGGAGATGACTTTCCCAATATAAAAGTTCACCGGGCATGACTTTCCCAATACAAAAGTTCACCGGGCACGACTTTCCCAATACAAAAGTTCACCGGAGATGACTTTCCCAATACAAAAGTTCACCGGAGATGACTTTCCCCAATACAAAAGTTCACCGGGCATGACTTTCCCAATACAAAAGTTCACCGGAGATGACTTTCCCAATACAAAAGTTCACCGGGCATGACTTTCCCAATATAAAAGTTCACCGGGCATGACTTTCCCAATACAAAAGTTCACCGGAGATGACTTTCCCAATACAAAAGTTCACCGGAGATGACTTTTCCCATACAAAAGTTCACCGGAGATGACTTTCCCAATACAAAAGTTCACCGGGCATGACTTTCCCAAAACAAAAGTTCACCGGGCATGACTTTCCCAATACAAAAGTTCACCGGAGATGACTTTCCCAATACAAAAGTTCACCGGAGATGACTTTCCCAATACAAAAGTTCACCGGAGATGACTTTTCCCATACAAAAGTTCACCGGAGATGACTTTTCCCATACAAAAGTTCACCGGGCATGACTTTCCCAATACAAAAGTTCAACCGGGCATGACTTTCCCAATACAAAAGTTCACCGGGCATGACTTTCCCAATACAAAAGTTCACCGGAGATGACTTTTCCCATACAAAAGTTCACCGGATATGGCTTTTCCCATACAAAAGTTCACCGGAGATGACTTTCCCAATACAAAAGTTCACCGGAGATGACTTTCCCAATACAAAAGTTCACCGGAGATGACTTTTCCCATACAAAAGTTCACCGGGCATGACTTTCCCAATACAAAAGTTCACCGGAGATGACTTTCCCAAAACAAAAGTTCACCGGGCATGACTTTCCCAATACAAAAGTTCACCGGAGATGACTTTCCCAATACAAAAGTTCACCGGAGATGACTTTCCCAATACAAAAGTTCACCGTAGATGACTTTTCCCATACAAAAGTTCACCGGAGATGACTTTTCCCATACAAAAGTTCACCGGGCATGACTTTCCCAATACAAAAGTTCACCGGAGATGACTTTCCCAATACAAAAGTTCACCGGAGATGACTTTTCCCATACAAAAGTTCACCGGAGATGACTTTTCCCATACAAAAGTTCACCGGAGATGACTTTCCCAATACAAAAGTTCACCGGAGATGACTTTCCCAATACAAAAGTTCACCGGAGATGACTTTTCCCATACAAAAGTTCACCGGAGATGACTTTTCCCATACAAAAGTTCACCGGAGATGACTTTCCCAATACAAAAGTTCACCGGAGATGACTTTCCCAATACAAAAGTTCACCGGAGATGACTTTCCCAATACAAAAGTTCACCGGGCATGACTTTCCCAATACAAAAGTTCACCGGAGATGACTTTCCCAATACAAAAGTTCACCGGGCATGACTTTCCCAATACAAAAGTTCACCGGAGATGACTTTCCCAATACAAAAGTTCACCGGGCATGACTTTCCCAATATAAAAGTTCACCGGGCATGACTTTCCCAATACAAAAGTTCACCGGAGATGACTTTCCCAATACAAAAGTTCACCGGAGATGACTTTTCCCATACAAAAGTTCACCGGAGATGACTTTCCCAATACAAAAGTTCACCGGGCATGACTTTCCCAAAACAAAAGTTCACCGGGCATGACTTTCCCAATACAAAAGTTCACCGGAGATGACTTTCCCAATACAAAAGTTCACCGGAGATGACTTTCCCAATACAAAAGTTCACCGGAGATGACTTTTCCCATACAAAAGTTCACCGGAGATGACTTTTCCCATACAAAAGTTCACCGGAGATGACTTTTCCCATACAAAAGTTCACCGGAGATGACTTTCCCAATACAAAAGTTCACCGGAGATGACTTTCCCAATACAAAAGTTCACCGGAGATGACTTTCCCAATACAAAAGTTCACCGGAGATGACTTTCCCAATACAAAAGTTCACCGGAGATGACTTTCCCAATACAAAAGTTCACCGGGCATGACTTTCCCAATACAAAAGTTCACCGGAGATGACTTTCCCATACAAAAGTTCACCGGAGATGACTTTCCCAATACAAAAGTTCACCGGGCACGACTTTCCCAATACAAAAGTTCACCGGAGATGACTTTCCCATATAAAAGTTCACCGGGCATGACTTTCCCAATACAAAAGTTCACCGGGCACGACTTTCCCAATACAAAAGTTCACCGGAGATGACTTTCCCAATACAAAAGTTCACCGGAGATGACTTTCCCAATACAAAAGTTCACCGGGCATGACTTTCCCAATACAAAAGTTCACCGGAGATGACTTTCCCAATACAAAAGTTCACCGGGCATGACTTTCCCAATATAAAAGTTCACCGGGCATGACTTTCCCAATACAAAAGTTCACCGGAGATGACTTTCCCAATACAAAAGTTCACCGGAGATGACTTTTCCCATACAAAAGTTCACCGGAGATGACTTTCCCAATACAAAAGTTCACCGGGCATGACTTTCCCAAAACAAAAGTTCACCGGGCATGACTTTCCCAATACAAAAGTTCACCGGAGATGACTTTCCCAATACAAAAGTTCACCGGAGATGACTTTCCCAATACAAAAGTTCACCGGAGATGACTTTTCCCATACAAAAGTTCACCGGAGATGACTTTTCCCATACAAAAGTTCACCGGGCATGACTTTCCCAATACAAAAGTTCACCGGGCATGACTTTCCCAATACAAAAGTTCACCGGGCATGACTTTCCCAATACAAAAGTTCACCGGAGATGACTTTTCCCATACAAAAGTTCACCGGAGATGGCTTTTCCCATACAAAAGTTCACCGGAGATGACTTTCCCAATACAAAAGTTCACCGGAGATGACTTTCCCAATACAAAAGTTCACCGGAGATGACTTTTCCCATACAAAAGTTCACCGGGCATGACTTTCCCAATACAAAAGTTCACCGGAGATGACTTTCCCAAAACAAAAGTTCACCGGGCATGACTTTCCCAATACAAAAGTTCACCGGAGATGACTTTCCCAATACAAAAGTTCACCGGAGATGACTTTCCCAATACAAAAGTTCACCGGAGATGACTTTTCCCATACAAAAGTTCACCGGAGATGACTTTTCCCATACAAAAGTTCACCGGGCATGACTTTCCCAATACAAAAGTTCACCGGAGATGACTTTCCCAATACAAAAGTTCACCGGAGATGACTTTTCCCATACAAAAGTTCACCGGAGATGACTTTTCCCATACAAAAGTTCACCGGAGATGACTTTCCCAATACAAAAGTTCACCGGAGATGACTTTCCCAATACAAAAGTTCACCGGAGATGACTTTCCCAATACAAAAGTTCACCGGAGATGACTTTTCCCATACAAAAGTTCACCGGAGATGACTTTCCCAATACAAAAGTTCACC
Source organism: Musca autumnalis (assembly GCF_047663935.1). Classification (NCBI taxonomy): domain Eukaryota; kingdom Metazoa; phylum Arthropoda; class Insecta; order Diptera; family Muscidae; genus Musca; species Musca autumnalis. The sequence goes on from NW_027411952.1 coordinate 67,254, forward strand.
GGAGATGACTTTCCCAATACAAAAGTTCACCGGGCATGACTTTCCCAATACAAAAGTTCACCGGAGATGACTTTCCCAATACAAAAGTTCACCGGAGATGACTTTTCCCATACAAAAGTTCACCGGAGATGACTTTCCCAATACAAAATTTCACCGGAGATGACTTTCCCAATACAAAAGTTCACCGGAGATGACTTTTCCCATACAAAAGTTCACCGGAGATGACTTTCCCAATACAAAAGTTCACCGGAGATGACTTTTCCCATACAAAAGTTCACCGGAGATGACTTTCCCAATACAAAAGTTCACCGGAGATGACTTTTCCCATACAAAAGTTCACCGGAGATGACTTTCCCAATACAAAAGTTCACCGGGCATGACTTTCCCAAAACAAAAGTTCACCGGGCATGACTTTCCCAATACAAAAGTTCACCGGAGATGACTTTCCCAATACAAAAGTTCACCGGAGATGACTTTTCCCATACAAAAGTTCACCGGAGATGACTTTCCCAATACCGGAGATGACTTTTCCCACACAAAAGTTCACCGGAGATGACTTTCCCAATACAAAAGTTCACCGGAGATGACTTTTCCCATACAAAAGTTCACCGGAGATGACTTTCCCAATACAAAAGTTCACCGGAGATGACTTTTCCCATACAAAAGTTCACCGGAGATGACTTTCCCAATACAAAAGTTCACCGGAGATGACTTTCCCAATACAAAAGTTCACCGGAGATGACTTTTCCCATACAAAAGTTCACCGGAGATGACTTTTCCCATACAAAAGTTCACCGGAGATGACTTTCCAAATACAAAAGTTCACCGGGCATGACTTTCCCAATACAAAAGTTCACCGGAGATGACTTTCCCAATACAAAAGTTCACCGGAGATGACTTTTCCCATACAAAAGTTCACCGGAGATGACTTTCCCAATACAAAAGTTCACCGGAGATGACTTTCCCAATACAAAAGTTCACCGGAGATGACTTTTCCCATACAAAAGTTCACCGGAGATGACTTTCCCAATACAAAAGTTCACCGGAGATGACTTTTCCCATACAAAAGTTCACCGGAGATGACTTTTCCAATACAAAAGTTCACCGGAGATGACATTTCCCATACAAAAGTTCACCGGAGATGACTTTCCCAATACAAAAGTTCACCGGGCATGACTTTCCCAAAACAAAAGTTCACCGGGCATGACTTTCCCAATACAAAAGTTCACCGGAGATGACTTTCCCAATACAAAAGTTCACCGGAGATGACTTTTCCCATACAAAAGTTCACCGGAGATGACTTTCCCAATACAAAAGTTCACCGGAGATGACTTTCCCAATACAAAATTTCACCGGAGATGACTTTTCCCATACAAAAGTTCACCGGGCACGACTTTCCCAATACAAAAGTTCACCGGAGATGACTTTCCCAATATAAAAGTTCACCGGAGATGACTTTTCCCATACAAAAGTTCACCGGGCATGACTTTCCCAATACAAAAGTTCACCGGGCATGACTTTCCCAATACAAAAGTTCACCGGGCATGACTTTCCCAATACAAAAGTTCACCGGAGATGACTTTCCCAATACAAAAGTTCACCGGAGATGACTTTCCCAATACAAAAGTTCACCGGAGATGACTTTCCCAATACAAAAGTTCACCGGAGATGACTTCCCAATACAAAAGTTCACCGGAGATGACTTTCCCAATACAAAAGTTCACCGGAGATGACTTTCCCAATACAAAAGTTCACCGGAGATGACTTTTCCCATACAAAAGTTCACCGGAGATGACTTTCCCAATACAAAAGTTCACCGGAGATGACTTTCCCAATACAAAAGTTCACCGGAGATGACTTTTCCCATACAAAAGTTCACCGGAGATGACTTTCCCAATACAAAAGTTCACCGGAGATGACTTTCCCAATACAAAAGTTCACCGGAGATGACTTTTCCCAATACAAAAGTTCACCGGAGATGACTTTCCCAATACAAAAGTTCACCGTAGATGACTTTTCCCATACAAAAGTTCAACGGAGATGACTTTTCCCATACAAAAGTTCACCGGAGATGACTTTCCCAATACAAAAGTTCACCGGAGATGACTTTCCCAATACAAAAGTTCACCGGAGATGACTTTTCCCATACAAAAGTTCACCGGAGATGACTTTCCCAATACAAAAGTTCACCGGAGATGACTTTCCCAATACAAAAGTTCACCGGAGATGACTTTTCCCATACAAAAGTTCACCGGAGATGACTTTCCCAATACAAAAGTTCACCGGAGATGACTTTCCCAATATAAAAGTTCACCGGGCATGACTTTCCCAAAACAAAAGTTCACCGGGCACGACTTTCCCAATACAAAAGTTCACCGGAGATGACTTTTCCCATACAAAAGTTCACCGGAGATGACTTTCCCAATACAAAAGTTCACCGGAGATGACATTCCCAATATAAAAGTTCACCGGAGATGACTTTTCCCATACAAAAGTTCACCGGAGATGACTTTTCCCATACAAAAGTTCACCGGAGATGACTTTCCCAATACAAAAGTTCACCGGAGATGACTTTTCCCATACAAAAGTTCACCGGAGATGACTTTTCCCAATACAAAAGTTCACCGGAGATGACTTTCCCAATACAAAAGTTCACCGGAGATGACTTTCCCAATACAAAAGTTCACCGGGCACGACTTTCCCAATACAAAAGTTCACCGGAGATGACTTTCCCAATATAAAAGTTCACCGGAGATGACTTTTCCCATACAAAAGTTCACCGGAGATGACTTTCCCAATACAAAAGTTCACCGGAGATGACTTTTCCCATACAAAAGTTCACCGGAGATGACTTTCCCAATACAAAAGTTCACCGGAGATGACTTTCCCCATACAAAAGTTCACCGGAGATGACTTTCCCAATATAAAAGTTCACCGGAGATGACTTTTCCCATACAAAAGTTCACCGGAGATGACTTTCCCAATACAAAAGTTCACCGGAGATGACTTTCCCAATACAAAAGTTCACCGGAGATGACTTTTCCCATACAAAAGTTCACCGGAGATGACTTTCCCAATACAAAAGTTCACCGGGCATGACTTTCCCAAAACAAAAGTTCACCGGGCATGACTTTCCCAATACAAAAGTTCACCGGAGATGACTTTCCCAATACAAAAGTTCACCGGAGATGACTTTCCCAATACAAAAGTTCACCGGAGATGACTTTTCCCATACAAAAGTTCACCGGAGATGACTTTTCCCATACAAAAGTTCACCGGAGATGACTTTCCCAATATAAAAGTTCACCGGGCATGACTTTCCCAATACAAAAGTTCACCGGGCACGACTTTCCCAATACAAAAGTTCACCGGAGATGACTTTCCCAATACAAAAGTTCACCGGAGATGACTTTCCCAATACAAAAGTTCACCGGGCATGACTTTCCCAATACAAAAGTTCACCGGAGATGACTTTCCCAATACAAAAGTTCACCGGGCATGACTTTCCCAATATAAAAGTTCACCGGGCATGACTTCCCAATACAAAAGTTCACCGGAGATGACTTTCCCAATACAAAAGTTCACCGGAGATGACTTTTCCCATACAAAAGTTCACCGGAGATGACTTTCCCAATACAAAAGTTCACCGGGCATGACTTTCCCAAAACAAAAGTTCACCGGGCATGACTTTCCCAATACAAAAGTTCACCGGAGATGACTTTCCCAATACAAAAGTTCACCGGAGATGACTTTCCCAATACAAAAGTTCACCGGAGATGACTTTTCCCATACAAAAGTTCACCGAAGATGACTTTTCCCATACAAAAGTTCACCGGGCATGACTTTCCCAATACAAAAGTTCACCGGGCATGACTTTCCCAATACAAAAGTTCACCGGGCATGACTTTCCCAATACAAAAGTTCACCGGAGATGACTTTTCCCATACAAAAGTTCACCGGAGATGAATTTTCCCATACAAAAGTTCACCGGAGATGACTTTCCCAATACAAAAGTTCACCGGAGATGACTTTCCCAATACAAAAGTTCAACGGAGATGACTTTTCTCCCAATACAAAAGTTCACCGGAGATGACTTTCCCAATATAAAAGTTCACCGGAGATGACTTTTCCCATACAAAAGTTCACCGGAGATGACTTTCCCAATACAAAAGTTCACCGGAGATGACTTTCCCAATACAAAAGTTCACCGGAGATGACTTTCCCAATACAAAAGTTCACCGGAGATGACTTTGCCCATACAAAAGTTCACCGGAGATGACTTTCCCAATACAAAAGTTCACCGGAGATGACTTTCCCAATACAAAAGTTCACCGGAGATGACTTTCCCAATACAAAAGTTCACCGGAGATGACTTTCCCAATACAAAAGTTCACCGGAGATGACTTTTCCCATACAAAAGTTCACCGGAGATGACTTTCCCAATACGAAAGTTCACCGGAGATGACTTTTCCCATACAAAAGTTCACCGGAGATGACTTTTCCCATACAAAAGTTCATCGGAGATGACTTTCCCAATACAAAAGTTCACCGGAGATGACTTTCCCAATACAAAAGTTCACCGGAGATGACTTTTCCCATACAAAAGTTCACCGGAGATGACTTTCCCAATACAAAAGTTCACCGGAGATGACTTTTCCCATACAAAAGTTCACCGGAGATGACTTTCCCAATACAAAAGTTCACCGGAGATGACTTTTCCCATACAAAAGTTCACCGGAGATGACTTTTCCCATACAAAAGTTCACCGGAGATGACTTTCCTCAATACAAAAGTTCACCGGAGATGACTTTCCCAATACAAAAGTTCACCGGAGATGACTTTTCCCATACAAAAGTTCACCGGAGATGACTTTCCCAATACAAAAGTTCACCGGAGATGACTTTTCCCATACAAAAGTTCACCGGAGATGACTTTCCCAATACAAAAGTTCACCGGAGATGACTTTTCCCATACAAAAGTTCACCGGAGATGACTTTCCCAATACAAAAGTTCACCGGAGATGACTTTCTCAATACAAAAGTTCACCGGAGATGACTTTTCCCATACAAAAGTTCACCGGAGATGACTTTCCCAATACAAAAGTTCACCGGAGATGACTTTTCCCATACAAAAGTTCACCGGAGATGACTTTCCCAATACAAAAGTTCACCGGAGATGACTTTCCCAATACAAAAGTTCACCGGAGATGACTTTTCCCATACAAAAGTTCACCGGAGATGACTTTCCCAATACAAAAGTTCACCGGAGATGACTTTCCCAATACAAAAGTTCACCGGAGATGACTTTTCCCATACAAAAGTTCACCGGAGATGACTTTCCCAATACAAAAGTTCACCGGAGATGACTTTTCCCATACAAAAGTTCACCGGAGATGACTTTCCCAATACAAAAGTTCACCGGAGATGACTTTTCCCATACAAAAGTTCACCGGAAATGACTTTCCCAATACAAAAGTTCACCGGAGGTGACTTTTCCAATACAAAAGTTCACCGGAGATGACTTTCCCAATACAAAAGTTCACCGGAGATGACTTTCCCAATACAAAAGTTCACCGGAGATGACTTTTCCCATACAAAAGTTCACCGGGCATGACTTTCCCAATACAAAAGTTCACCGGAGATGACTTTCCCAATACAAAAGTTCACCGGAGATGACTTTTCCCATACAAAAGTTCACCGGAGATGACTTTCCCAATACAAAACTTCACCGGAGATGACTTTTCCCATACAAAAGTTCACCGGAGATGACTTTCCCAATACAAAAGTTCACCGGGCATGACTTTCCCAATACAAAAGTTCACCGGAGATGACTTTTCTCATACAAAAGTTCACCGGAGATGACTTTCCCAATACAAAAGTTCACCGGAGATGACTTTCCCAATACAAAAGTTCACCGGAGATGACTTTTCCCATACAAAAGTTCACCGGAGATGACTTTTCCCATACAAAAGTTCACCGGAGATGACTTTTCCCATACAAAAGTTCACCGGGCAAGACTTTCCCAATACAAAAGTTCACCGGGCATGACTTTCCCAATACAAAAGTTCACCGGGCACGACTTTCCCAATACAAAAGTTCACCGGGCATGACTTTCCCAATACAAAAGTTCACCGGGCATGACTTTCCCAATACAAAAGTTCACCGGGCATGACTTTCCCAATACAAAAGTTCACCGGAGATGACTTTTCCCATACAAAAGTTCACCGGAGATGACTTTCCCAATACAAAAGTTCACCGGAGATGACTTTTCCCATACAAAAGTTCACCGGAGATGACTTTCCCAATACAAAAGTTCACCGGAGATGACTTTTCCCATACAAAAGTTCACCGGAGATGACCTTTCCCATACAAAAAGTTCACCGGAGATGACTTTCCCAATACAAAAGTTCACCGGAGATGACTTTTCCCATACAAAAGTTCACCGGAGATGACTTTCCCAATACAAAAGTTCACCGGAGATGACTTTCCCAATACAAAAGTTCACCGGGCATGACTTTCCCAATACAAAAGTTCACCGGGCACGACTTTCCCAATACAAAAGTTCACCGGGCATGACTTTCCCAATACAAAAGTTCACCGGGCATGACTTTCCCAATACAAAAGTTCACCGGGCATGACTTTCCCAATACAAAAGTTCACCGGAGATGACTTTTCCCATACAAAAGTTCACCGGAGATGACTTTCCCAATACAAAAGTTCACCGGAGATGACTTTCCCAATATAAAAGTTCACCGGGCATGACTTTCCCAATACAAAAGTTCACCGGGCATGACTTTCCCAATACAAAAGTTCACCGGAGATGACTTTCCCATACAAAAGTTCACCGGAGATGACTTTTCCCAATACAAAAGTTCACCGGGCACGACTTTCCCAATACAAAAGTTCACCGGGCATGACTTTCCCAATACAAAAGTTCACCGGAGATGACTTTCCCATACAAAAGTTCACCGGAGATGACTTTCCCAATACAAAAGTTCACCGGGCACGACTTTCCCAATACAAAAGTTCACCGGGCATGACTTTCCCAATACAAAAGTTCACCGGATATGACTTTCCCATACAAAAGTTCACCGGAGATGACTTTCCCAATACAAAAGTTCACCGATGATGACTTTCCCAATACAAAAGTTCACCGGAGATGACTTTCCCAATACAAAAGTTCACCGGAGATGACTTTCCCAATACAAAAAGTTCACCGGAGATGACTTTCCCAATACAAAAGTTCACCGGGCATGACTTTCCCAATACAAAAGTTCACCGGAGATGACTTTTCCCATACAAAAGTTCACCGGAGATGACTTTCCCAATACAAAAGTTCACCGGAGATGACTTTGCCAATACAAAAGTTCACCGGAGATGACTTTCCCAATACAAAAGTTCACCGGAGATGACTTTTCCCATACAAAAGTTCAACGGAGATGACTTTCCCAATACAAAAGTTCACCGGAGATGACTTTTCCCATACAAAAGTTCACCGGAGATGACTTTCCCAATACAAAAGTTCACCGGAGATGACTTTCCCAATACAAAAGTTCACCGGAGATGACTTTCCCAATACAAAAGTTCACCGGACATGACTTTCCCAATACAAAAGTTCACCGGGCATGACTTTCCCAATACAAAACTTCACCGGAGATGACTTTTTCCCATACAAAAGTTCACCGGAGATGACTTTCCCAATACAAAGTTCACCGGAGATGACTTTCCCAATACAAAAGTTCACCGGAGATGACTTTTCCCATACAAAAGTTCACCGGAGATGACTTTCCCAATACAAAACTTCACCGGAGATGACTTTTCCCATACAAAAGTTCACCGGAGATGACTTTCCCAATACAAAAGTTCACCGGAGATGACTTTCCCAATACAAAAGTTCACCGGAGATGACTTTTCCCGTACAAAAGTTCACCGGAGATGACTTTCCCAATACAAAAGTTCACCGGAGATGACTTTCCCAATACAAAAGTTCACCGGAGATGACTTTCCCAATATAAAAGTTCACCGGGCATGACTTTCCCAATACAAAAGTTCACCGGGCATGACTTTCCCAATACAAAAGTTCACCGGAGATGACTTTTCCCATACAAAAGTTCACCGGAGATGACTTTTCCCATACAAAAGTTCACCGGAGATGACTTTTCCCATACAAAAGTTCACCGGAGATGACTTTCCCCAATACAAAAGTTCACCGGGCATGACTTTCCCAATACAAAAGTTCACCGGGCACGACTTTCCCATACAAAAGTTCACCGGAGATGACTTTCCCAATACAAAAGTTCACCGGAGATGACTTTTCCCATACAAAAGTTCACCGGAGATGACTTTCCCAATACAAAAGTTCACCGGAGATGACTTTCCCAATACAAAAGTTCACCGGAGATGACTTTTCCCATACAAAAGTTCACCGGAGATGACTTTCCCAATACAAAAGTTCACCGGAGATGACTTTCCCAATACAAAAGTTCACCGGAGATGACTTTCCCAATATAAAAGTTCACCGGGCATGACTTTCCCAATACAAAAGTTCACCGGGCATGACTTTCCCAATACAAAAGTTCACCGGGAGATGACTTTTCCCCATACAAAAGTTCACCGAGATGACTTTCCCAATACAAAAGTTCACCGGAGATGACTTTCCCAATACAAAAGTTCACCGGAGATGACTTTCCCATACAAAAGTTCACCGGAGATGACTTTTCCCATACAAAAGTTCACCGGAGATGACTTTCCCAATACAAAAGTTCACCGGGCATGACTTTCCCAAAACAAAATTTCACCGGGCATGACTTTCCCAATACAAAAGTTCACCGGAGATGACTTTCCCAATACAAAAGTTCACCGGAGATGACTTTCCCAATACAAAAGTTCACCGGAGATGACTTTTCCCATACAAAAGTTCACCGGAGATGACTTTCCCAATACAAAAGTTCACCGGAGATGACTTTTCCCATACAAAAGTTCACCGGAGATGACTTTCCCAATACAAAAGTTCACCGGGCATGACTTTCCCAATACAAAAGTTCACCGGAGATGACTTTTCCCATACAAAAGTTCACCGGGCATGACTTTCCCAATACAAAAGTTCACCGGAGATGACTTTCCCAATACAAAAGTTCACCGGAGATGACTTTTCCCATACAAAAGTTCACCGGGGATGACTTTCCCAATACAAAAGTTCACCGGAGATGACTTTCCCAATACAAAAGATTCACCGGAGATGACTTTTCCCATACAAAAGTTCACCGGAGATGACTTTCCCAATACAAAAGTTCACCGGAGATGACTTTTCCCATACAAAAGTTCACCGGAGATGACTTTCCAATACAAAAGTTCACCGGAGATGACTTTCCCAATATAAAAGTTCACCGGAGATGACTTTTCCCATACAAAAGTTCACCGGAGATGACTTTCCCAATACAAAAGTTCACCGGAGATGACTTTCCCAATACAAAAGTTCACCGGAGATGACTTTCCCATTACAACAGTTCACCGGAGATGACTTTTCCCATACAAAAGTTCACCGGAGATGACTTTCCTAATACAAAAGTTCATCGGAGATGACTTTTCCCATACAAAAGTTCACCGGAGATGACTTTCCCAATACAAAAGTTCACCGGAGATGACTTTTCCCATACAAAAGTTCACCGGAGATGACTTTCCCAATACAAAAGTTCACCGGAGATGACTTTCCCAATACAAAAGTTCACCGGGCATGACTTTCCCAATACAAAAGTTCACCGGTGATGACTTTTCCCATACAAAAGTTCACCGGAGATGACTTTCCCAATACAAAAGTTCACCGGAGATGACTTTTCCCATACAAAAGTTCACCGGGCATGACTTTCCCAAAACAAAAGTTCACCGGGCATGACTTTCCCAATACAAAAGTTCACCGGAGATGACTTTCCCAATACAAAAGTTTACCGGAGATGACTTTCCCAATACAAAAGTTCACCGGAGATGACTTTTCCCATACAAAAGTTCACCGGAGATGACTTTCCCAATACAAAAGTTCACCGGAGATGACTTTTCCCATACAAAAGTTCACCGGGCATGACTTTCCCAATACAAAAGTTCACCGGGCATGACTTTCCCAATACAAAAGTTCACCGGAGATGACTTTTCCCATACAAAAGTTCACCGGGCATGACTTTCCCAATACAAAAGTTCACCGGAGATGACTTTCCCAATACAAAAGTGCACCGGAGATGACTTTTCCCATAAAAAGGTTCACCGGAGATGACTTTCCCAATACAAAAGTTCACCGGAGATGACTTTTCCCATACAAAAGTTCACCGGAGATGACTTTCCCAATACAAAAGTTCACCGGGCATGACTTTCCCAATACAAAAGTTCACCGGAGATGACTTTTCCCATACAAAAGTACCCCGGAGATGACTTTCCCAATACAAAAGTTCACCGGAGATGACTTTCCCAATACAAAAGTTCACCGGAGATGACTTTTCTTATACAAAAGTTCACCGGAGATGACTTTCCCAATACAAAAGTTCACCGGAGATGACTTTCCCAATACAAAAGTTCACCGGAGATGACTTTCCCAATACAAAAGTTCACCGGAGATGACTTTTCCCATACAAAAGTTCACCGGAGATGACTTTCCCAATACAAAAGTTCACCGGAGATGACTTTTCCCATACAAAAGTTCACCGGAGATGACTTTCCCAATACAAAAGTTCACCGGAGATGACTTTTCCCATACAAAAGTTCACCGGAGATGACTTTCCCAATACAAAAGTTCACCGGAGATGACTTTTCCCATACAAAAGTTCACCGGAGATGACTTTCCCAATACAAAAGTTCACCGGAGATGACTTTTCCCATACAAAAGTTCACCGGAGATGACTTTCCCAATACAAAAGTTCACCGGAGATGACTTTTCCCATACAAAAGTTCACCGGAGATGACTTTTCCCATACAAAAGTTCACCGGAGATGACTTTCCCAATACAAAAGTTCACCGGAGATGACTTTCCCAATACAAAAGTTCACCGGAGATGACTTTTCCCATTCAAAAGTTCACCGGAGATGACTTTCCCAATACAAAAGTTCACCGGAGATGACTTTCCCAATACAAAAGTTCACCGGAGATGATTTTCCCAATACAAAAGTTCACCGGAGATGACTTTTCTAATACAAAAGTTCACCGGAGATGACTTTCCCAATACAAAAGTTCACCGGAGATGACTTTTCCCATACAAAAGTTCACCGGGCATGACTTTCCCAATACAAAAGTTCACCGGGCATGACTTTCCCAATACAAAAGTTCGCCGGAGATGACTTTTCCCATACAAAAGTTCACCGGGCATGACTTTCCCAATACAAAAGTTCACCGGAGATGACTTTCCCAATACAAAAGTTCACCGGAGATGACTTTTCCCATACAAAAGTTCACCGGAGATGACTTTCCCAATACAAAAGTTCACCGGGCATGACTTTCCCAATACAAAAGTTCACCGGAGATGACTTTTCCCATACAAAAGTTCACCGGAGATGACTTTCCCAATACAAAAGTTCACCGGAGATGACTTTCCCAATACAAAAGTTCACCGGAGATGACTTTTCCCATACAAAAGTTCACCGGAGATGACTTTCCCAATACAAAAGTTCACCGGAGATGACTTTCCCAATACAAAAGTTCACCGGAGATGACTTTCCCAATACAAAAGTTCACCGGAGATGACTTTTCCCATACAAAAGTTCACCGGAGATGACTTTCCCAATACAAAAGTTCACCGGAGATGACTTTTCCCATACAAAAGTTCACCGGAGATGACTTTCCCAATACAAAAGTTCACCGGAGATGACTTTTCCCATACAAAAGTTCACCGGAGATGACTTTCCCAATACAAAAGTTCACCGGAGATGACTTTTCCCATACAAAAGTTCACCGGAGATGACTTTCCCAATACAAAAGTTCACCGGAGATGACTTTTCCCATACAAAAGTTCACCGGAGATGACTTTCCCAATACAAAAGTTCACCGGGCATGACTTTTCCAATACAAAAGTTCACCGGAGATGACTTTTCCCATACAAAAGTTCACCGGCATGACTTTCCCAATACAAAAGTTCACCGGAGATGACTTTCCCAATACAAAAGTTCACCGGAGATGACTTTTCCCATACAAAAGTTCACCGGGCATGACTTTCCCAATACAAAAGTTCACCGGAGATGACTTTTCCCATACAAAAGTTCACCGGAGATGACTTTCCCAATACAAAAGTTCACCGGAGATGACTTTTCCCATACAAAAGTTCACCGGAGATGACTTTCCCAATACAAAAGTTCACCGGAGATGACTTTTCCCATACAAAAGTTCACCGGAGATGACTTTCCCAATACAAAAGTTCACCGGAGATGACTTTTCCCATACAAAAGTTCACCGGAGATGACTTTCCCAATACAAAAGTTCACCGGAGATGGCTTTTCCCATACAAAAGTTCACCGGAGATGACTTTTCCCATACAAAAGTTCACCGGAGATGACTTTCCCAATACAAAAGTTCACCGGGCATGACTTTCCCAATACAAAAGTTCACCGGAGATGGCTTTTCCCATACAAAAGTTCACCGGAGATGACTTTCCCAATACAAAAGTTCACCGGAGATGACTTTTCCCATACAAAAGTTCACCGGAGATGACTTTCCCAATACAAAAGTTCACCGGAGATGACTTTTCCCATACAAAAGTTCACCGGAGATGACTTTCCCAATACAAAAGTTCACCGGAGATGACTTTTCCCATACAAAAGTTCACCGGAGATGACTTTCCCAATACAAAAGTTCACCGGAGATGACTTTTCCCATACAAAAGTTCACCGGAGATGACTTTTCCCATACAAAAGTTCACCGGAGATGACTTTCCCAATACAAAAGTTCACCGGAGATGACTTTTCCCATACAAAAGTTCACCGGAGATGACTTTCCCAATACAAAAGTTCACCGGAGATGACTTTCCCAATACAAAAGTTCACCGGGCATGACTTTCCCAATACAAAAGTTCACCGGGCACGACTTTCCCAATACAAAAGTTCACCGGGCATGACTTTCCCAATACAAAAGTTCACCGGGCATGACTTTCTCAATACAAAAGTTCACCGGAGATGACTTTTCCCATACAAAAGTTCACCGGAGATGACTTTCCCAATACAAAAGTTCACCGGAGATGACTTTTCACATACACAAGTTCACCGGAGATGACTTTCCCAATACAAAAGTTCACCGGAGATGACTTTTCCCATACAAAAGTTCACCGGAGATGACTTTCCCAATACAAAAGTTCACCGGAGATGACTTTTCCCATACAAAAGTTCACCGGAGATGACTTTCCCAATACAAAAGTTCACCGGGCATGACTTTCCCAAAAAAAAAGTTCACCGGGCATGACTTTCCCAATACAAAAGTTCACCGGAGATGACTTTCCCAATACAAAAGTTCACCGGAGATGACTTTCCCAATACAAAAGTTCACCGGAGATGACTTTTCCCATACAAAAGTTCACCGGAGATGACTTTTCCCATACAAAAGTTCACCGGGCATGACTTTCCCAATACAAAAGTTCACCGGGCATGACTTTCCCAATACAAAAGTTCACCGGGCATGACTTTCCAAATACAAAAGTTCACCGGAGATGACTTTTCCCATACAAAAGTTCACCGGAGATGACTTTTCCCATACAAAAGTTCACCGGAGATGACTTTCCCAATACAAAAGTTCACCGGAGATGACTTTCCCAATACAAAAGTTCACCGGAGATGACTTTTCCCATACAAAAGTTCACCGGAGATGACTTTCCCAATACAAAAGTTCACCGGAGATGGCTTTCCCAATACAAAAGTTCACCGGAGATGACTTTTCCCATACAAAAGTTCACCGGAGATGACTTTCCCAATACAAAAGTTCACCGGAGATGACTTTCCCAATACAAAAGTTCACCGGAGATGACTTTTCCCATACAAAAGTTCACCGGAGATGACTTTCCCAATACAAAAGTTCACCGGAGATGACTTTTCCAATACAAAAGTTCACCGGAGATGACTTTCCCAATACAAAAGTTCACCGGAGATGACTTTCCCAATACAAAAGTTCACCGGGCACGACTTTCCCAATACAAAAGTTCACCGGAGATGACTTTCCCAATATAAAAGTTCACCGGAGATGACTTTCCCAATATAAAAGTTCACCGGGCATGACTTTCCCAATACAAAAGTTCACCGGGCACGACTTTCCCAATACAAAAGTTCACCGGAGATGACTTTCCCAATACAAAAGTTCACCGGAGATGACTTTTCCCATACAAAAGTTCACCGGAGATGACTTTTCCCATACAAAAGTTCACCGGAGATGACTTTTCCCATACAAAAGTTCACCGGAGATGACTTTCCCAATACAAAAGTTCACCGGAAATGACTTTCTCAATACAAAAGTTTACCGGAGATGACTTTTCCCATACAAAAGTTCACCGGAGATGACTTTCCCAATACAAAAGTTCACCGGAGATGACTTTCCCAATACAAAAGTTCACCGGAGATGACTTTTCCCATACAAAAGTTCACCGGAGATGACTTTTCCCAATACAAAAGTTCACCGGAGATGACTTTCCCAATACAAAAGTTCACCGGGATGACTTTTCCCATACAAAAGTTCACCGGAGATGACTTTTCCCATACAAAAGTTCACCGGAGATGACTTTCCCAATACAAAAGTTCACCGGAGATGACTTTCCCAATACAAAAGTTCACCGGAGATGACTTTTCCCATACAAAAGTTCACCGGAGATGACTTTCCCAATACAAAAGTTCACCGGAGATGACTTTCCCAATACAAAAGTTCACCGGAGATGACTTTTCCCATACAAAAGTTCACCGGAGATGACTTTCCCAATACAAAAGTTCACCGGAGATGACTTTCCCAATACAAAAGTTCACCGGAGATGACTTTTCCCATACAAAAGTTCACCGGAGATGACTTTTCCCAATACAAAAGTTCACCGGAGATGACTTTCCCAATACAAAAGTTCACCGGAGATGACTTTCCCAATACAAAAGTTCACCGGGCACGACTTTCCCAATACAAAAGTTCACCGGAGATGACTTTCCCAATATAAAAGTTCACCGGAGATGACTTTTCCCATACAAAAGTTCACCGGAGATGACTTTCCCAATACAAAAGTTCACCGGAGATGACTTTCCCAATACAAAAGTTCACCGGAGATGACTTTCCCAATACAAAAGTTCACCGGAGATGACTTTTCCCATACAAAAGTTCACCGGAGATGACTTTCCCAATACAAAAGTTCACCGGAGATGACTTTCCCAATACAAAAGTTCACCGGAGATGACTTTCCCAATACAAAAGTTCACCGGAGATGACTTTTCCCAATACAAAAGTTCACCGGAGATGACTTTCCCAATACAAAAGTTCACCGGAGATGACTTTTCCCATACAAAAGTTCACCGGAGATGACTTTCCCAATACAAAAGTTCACCGGAGATGACTTTTCCATACAAAAGTTCACCGGAGATGACTTTCCCAATACAAAAGTTCACCGGAGATGACTTTCCCAATACAAAAGTTCACCGGAGATGACTTTTCCCATACAAAAGTTCACCGGAGATGACTTTCCCAATACAAAAGTTCACCGGAGATGACTTTCCCAATACAAAAGTTCACCGGAGATGACTTTCCCAATACAAAAGTTCACCGGGCACGACTTTCCCAATACAAAAGTTCACCGAAGATGACTTTCCCAATATAAAAGTTCACCGGAGATGACTTTTCCCATACAAAAGTTCACCGGAGATGACTTTCCCAATACAAAAGTTCACCGGAGATGACTTTCCCAATACAAAAGTTCACCGGAGATGACTTTTCCCATACAAAAGTTCACCGGAGATGACTTTCCCAATACAAAAGTTCACCGGAGATGACTTTCCCAATACAAAAGTTCACCGGAGATGACTTTTCCCATACAAAAGTTCACCGGAGATGACTTTCCCAATACAAAAGTTCACCGGAGATGACTTTCCCAATACAAAAGTTCACCGGAGATGACTTTCCCAATACAAAAGTTCACCGGGCACGACTTTCCCAATACAAAAGTTCACCGGAGATGACTTTCCCAATATAAAAGTTCACCGGAGATGACTTTCCCAATATAAAAGTTCACCGGGCATGACTTTCCCAATACAAAAGTTCACCGGGCACGACTTTCCCAATACAAAAGTTCACCGGAGATGACTTTCCCAATACAAAAGTTCACCGGAGATGACTTTTCCCATACAAAAGTTCACCGGAGATGACTTTTCTCATACAAAAGTTCACCGGAGATGACTTTTCCCATACAAAAGTTCACCGGAGATGACTTTCCCAATACAAAAGTTCACCGGAGATGACTTTCCCAATACAAAAGTTCACCGGAGATGACTTTTCCCATACAAAAGTTCACCGGAGATGACTTTCCCAATACAAAAGTTCACCGGAGATGACTTTTCCCATACAAAAGTTCACCGGAGATGACTTTTCCCATACAAAAGTTCACCGGAGATGACTTTTCCCAATACAAAAGTTCACCGGAGATGACTTTCCCAATACAAAAGTTCACCGGAGATGACTTTTCCCATACAAAAGTTCACCGGAGATGACTTTTCCCATACAAAAGTTCACCGGAGATGACTTTCCCAATACAAAAGTTCACCGGAGATGACTTTCCCAATACAAAAGTTCACCGGAGATGACTTTTCCCATACAAAAGTTCACCGGAGATGACTTTCCCAATACAAAAGTTCACCGGAGATGACTTTCCCAATACAAAAGTTCACCGGAGATGACTTTTCCCATACAAAAGTTCACCGGAGATGACTTTCCCAATACAAAAGTTCACCGGAGATGACTTTCCCAATACAAAAGTTCACCGGAGATGACTTTTCCCATACAAAAGTTCACCGGAGATGACTTTTCCCAATACAAAAGTTCACCGGAGATGACTTTCCTAATACAAAAGTTCACCGGAGATGACTTTCCCAATACAAAAGTTCACCGGGCACGACTTTCCCAATACAAAAGTTCACCGGAGATGACTTTCCCAATATAAAAGTTCACCGGAGATGACTTTTCCCATACAAAAGTTCACCGGAGATGACTTTCCCAATACAAAAGTTCACCGGAGATGACTTTCCCAATACAAAGTTCACCGGAGATGACTTTCCCAATACAAAAGTTCACCGGAGATGACTTTTCCCATACAAAAGTTCACCGGAGATGACTTTCCCAATACAAAAGTTCACCGGAGATGACTTTCCCAATACAAAAGTTCACCGGAGATGACTTTCCCAATACAAAAGTTCACCGGAGATGACTTTTCCCAATACAAAAGTTCACCGGAGATGACTTTCCCAATACAAAAGTTCACCGGAGATGACTTTTCCCATACAAAAGTTCACCGGAGATGACTTTCCCAATACAAAAGTTCACCGGAGATGACTTTTCCCATACAAAAGTTCACCGGAGATGACTTTCCAATACAAAAGTTCACCGGAGATGACTTTCCCAATACAAAAGTTCACCGGAGATGACTTTTCCCATACAAAAGTTCACCGGAGATGACTTTCCCAATACAAAAGTTCACCGGAGATGACTTTCCCAATACAAAAGTTCACCGGAGATGACTTTCCCAATACAAAAGTTCACCGGGCACGACTTTCCCAATACAAAAGTTCACCGGAGATGACTTTCCCAATATAAAAGTTCACCGGAGATGACTTTTCCCATACAAAAGTTCGCCGGAGATGACTTTCCCAATACAAAAGTTCACCGGAGATGACTTTCCCAATACAAAAGTTCACCGGAGATGACTTTTCCCATACAAAAGTTCACCGGAGATGACTTTTCCCATACAAAAGTTCACCGGAGATGACTTTTCCCATACAAAAGTTCTCCGGAGATGACTTTCCCAATACAAAAGTTCACCGGAGATGACTTTCCCAATACAAAAGTTCACCGGAGATGACTTTCCCAATATAAAAGTTCACCGGAGATGACTTTTCCCATACAAAAGTTCACCGGAGATGACTTTCCCAATATAAAAGTTCACCGGAGATGACTTTTCCCATACAAAAGTTCACCGAGATGACTTTCCCAATACAAAAGTTCACCAGAGATGACTTTCCCAATACAAAAGTTCACCGGAGATGACTTTTCCCATACAAAAGTTCACCGGAGATGACTTTTCCCATACAAAAGTTCACCGGAGATGACTTTCCCAATATAAAAGTTCACCGGAGATGACTTTTCCCATACAAAAGTTCACCGGAGATGACTTTCCCAATACAAAAGTTCACCGGGCATGACTTTCCCAAAACAAAAGTTCACCGGAGATGACTTTCCCAATACAAAAGTTCACCGGAGATGACTTTCCCAATACAAAAGTTCACCGGAGATGACTTTCCCAATACAAAAGTTCACCGGAGATGACTTTTCCCATACAAAAGTTCACCGGAGATGACTTTTCCCATACAAAAGTTCACCGGAGATGACTTTCCCAATACAAAAGTTCACCGGAGATGACTTTCCCAATACAAAAGTTCACCGGAGATGACTTTCCCAATACAAAAGTTCACCGGAGATGACTTTTCCCATACAAAAGTTCACCTGAGATGACTTTCCCAATACAAAAGTTCACCGGAGATGACTTTCCCAATACAAAAGTTCACCGGAGATGACTTTCCCAATACAAAAGTTCACCGGGCACGACTTTCCCAATACAAAAGTTCACCGGAGATGACTTTCCCAATATAAAAGTTCACCGGAGATGACTTTTCCCATACAAAAGTTCACCGGGCATGACTTTCCCAATACAAAAGTTCACCGGGCATGACTTTCCCAATACAAAAGTTCACCGGGCATGACTTTCCCAATACAAAAGTTCACCGGGCATGACTTTCCCAATACAAAAGTTCACCGGAGATGACTTTTCCCATACAAAAGTTCACCGGAGATGACTTTCCCAATACAAAAGTTCACCGGAGATGACTTTTCCCATACAAAAGTTCACCGGAGATGACTTTCCCAATACAAAAGTTCACCGGAGATGACTTTTCCCATACAAAAGTTCACCGGAGATGACTTTTCCCATACAAAAGTTCACCGGAGATGACTTTCCCAATACAAAAGTTCACCGGAGATGACTTTCCCAATACAAAAGTTCACCGGAGATGACTTTTCCCATACAAAAGTTCACCGGAGATGACTTTTCCCATACAAAAGTTCACCGGGCATGACTTTCCCAATACAAAAGTTCACCGGGCATGACTTTCCCAATACAAAAGTTCACCGGGCATGACTTTCCCAATACAAAAGTTCACCAGAGATGACTTTTCCCATACAAAAGTTCACCGGAGATGACTTTTCCCATACAAAAGTTCACCGGAGATGACTTTCCCAATACAAAAGTTCACCGGAGATGACTTTCCCAATACAAAAGTTCACCGGAGATGACTTTTCCCATACAAAAGTTCACCGGGCATGACTTTCCCAATACAAAAGTTCACCGGAGATGACTTTCCCAATACAAAAGTTCACCGGAGATGACTTTCCCAATACAAAAGTTCACCGGAGATGACTTTCCCAATACAAAAGTTCACAGGAGATGACTTTTCCCATACAAAAGTTCACCGGGCATGACTTTCCCAATACAAAAGTTCACCGGAGATGACTTTCCCAATACAAAAGTTCACCGGAGATGACTTTTCCCATACAAAAGTTCACCGGGCATGACTTTCCCAATACAAAAGTTCACCGGAGATGACTTTTCCCATACAAAAGTTCACCGGAGATGACTTTTCCCATACAAAAGTTCACCGGAGATGACTTTCCCAATACAAGAGTTCACCGGAGATGACTTTTCCCATACAAAAGTTCACCGGAGATGACTTTCCCAATACAAAAGTTCACCGGAGATGACTTTTCCCATACAAAAGTTCACCGGAGATGACTTTCCCAATACAAAAGTTCACCGGGCATGACTTTCCCAAAACAAAAGTTCACCGGAGATGACTTTCCCAATACAAAAGTTCACCGGAGATGACTTTTCCCATACAAAAGTTCACCGGAGATGACTTTCCCAATACAAAAGTTCACCGGAGATGACTTTTCCCAATACAAAAGTTCACCGGAGATGACTTTCCCAATACAAAAGTTCACCGGAGATGACTTTTCCCATACAAAAGTTCACCGGAGATGACTTTCCCAATACAAAAGTTCACCGGAGATGACTTTTCCCATACAAAAGTTCACCGGAGATGACTTTCCCAATACAAAAGTTCACCGGGCATGACTTTCCCAAAACAAAAGTTCACCGGGCATGACTTTCCCAATACAAAAGTTCACCGGAGATGACTTTTCCCATACAAAAGTTCACCGGAGATGACTTTCCCAATACAAAAGTTCACCGGGCACGACTTTCCCAATACAAAAGTTCACCGGAGATGACTTTCCCAATACAAAAGTTCACCGGAGATGACTTTCCCAATACAAAAGTTCACCGGGCACGACTTTCCCAATACAAAAGTTCACCGGAGATGACTTTCCCAATATAAAAGTTCACCGGAGATGACTTTTCCCATACAAAAGTTCACCGGAGATGACTTTCCCAATACAAAAGTTCACCGGAGATGACTTTCCCAATACAAAAGTTCACCGGAGATGACTTTTCCCATACAAAAGTTCACCGGAGATGACTTTTCCCATACAAAAGTTCACCGGAGATGACTTTCCCAATATAAAAGTTCACCGGAGATGACTTTTCCCATACAAAAGTTCACCGGAGATGACTTTCCCAATACAAAAGTTCACCGGAGATGACTTTCCCAATACAAAAGATCACCGGAGATGACTTTTCCCATACAAAAGTTCACCGGAGATGACTTTCCCAATACAAAAGTTCACCGGGCATGACTTTCCCAATACAAAAGTTCACCGGAGATGACTTTTCCCATACAAAAGTTCACCGGAGATGACTTTCCCAATACAAAAGTTCACCGGAGATGACTTTCCCAATACAAAAGTTCACCGGAGATGACTTTTCCCCATACAAAAGTTCACCGGAGATGACTTTCCCAATACAAAAGTTCACCGGAGATGACTTTTCCTATACAAAAGTTCACCGGAGATGACTTTCCCAATACAAAAGTTCACCGGAGATGACTTTTCCCATACAAAAGTTCACCGGATATGACTTTCCCAATACAAAAGTTCACCGGAGATGACTTTCCCAATACAAAAGTTCACCGGAGATGACTTTTCCCATACAAAAGTTCACCGGAGATGACTTTTCCCATACACAAGTTCACCGGAGATGACTTTCCCAATACAAAAGTTCACCGGAGATGACTTTTCCCATACAAAAGTTCACCGGAGATGACTTTCCCAATACAAAAGTTCACCGGAGATGACTTTTCCCATATAAAAGTTCACCGGAGATGACTTTCCCAATACAAAAGTTCACCGGAGATGACTTTTCCCATACAAAAGTTCACCGGAGATGACTTTCCCAATACAAAAGTTCACCGGAGATGACTTTTCCCATACAAAAGTTCACCGGAGATGACTTTCCCAATACAAAAGTTCACCGGAGATGACTTTTCCCAATACAAAAGTTCACCGGAGATGCCTTTCCCAATACAAAAGTTCACCGGAGATGACTTTTCCCATACAAAAGTTCACCGGAGATGACTTTCCCAATACAAAACTTCACCGGAGATGACTTTTCCCATACAAAAGTTCACCGGAGATGACTTTCCCAATACAAAAGTTCACCGGAGATGACTTTCCCAATACAAAAGTTCACCGGAGATGACTTTTCCCATACAAAAGTTCACCGGAGATGACTTTCCCAATACAAAAGTTCACCGGAGATGACTTTCCCAATACAAAAGTTCACCGGAGATGACTTTCCCAATACAAAAATTCACCGGGCACGACTTTCCCAATAAAAAAGTTCACCGGAGATGACTTTCCCAATATAAAAGTTCACCGGAGATGACTTTTCCCATACAAAAGTTCACCGGAGATGACTTTCCCAATACAAAAGTTCACCGGAGATGACTTTCCCAATACAAAAGTTCACCGGAGATGACTTTTCCCATACAAAAGTTCACCGGAGATGACTTTTCCCATACAAAAGTTCACCGGAGATGACTTTCCCAATATAAAAGTTCACCGGAGATGACTTTTCCCATACAAAAGTTCACCGGAGATGACTTTCCCAATACAAAAGTTCACCGGAGATGACTTTCCCAATACAAAAGTTCACCGGAGATGACTTTTCCCATACAAAAGTTCACCGGAGATGACTTTCCCAATACAAAAGTTCACCGGAGATGACTTTCCCAATACAAAAGTTCACCGGAGATGACTTTTCCCATACAAAAGTTCACCGGAGATGACTTTCCCAATACAAAAGTTCACCGGAGATGACTTTTCCCATACAAAAGTTCACCGGAGATGACTTTCCCAATACAAAAGTTCACCGGAGATGACTTTTCCCATACAAAAGTTCACCGGAGATGACTTTCCCAATACAAAAGTTCACCGGGCATGACTTTCCCAATACAAAAGTTCACCGGAGATGACTTTTCCCATACAAAAGTTCACCGGGCATGACTTTCCCAATACAAAAGTTCACCGGAGATGACTTTCCCAATACAAAAGTTCACCGGAGATGACTTTTCCCATACAAAAGTTCACCGGGCATGACTTTCCCAATACAAAAGTTCACCGGAGATGACTTTTCCCATACAAAAGTTCACCGGAGATGACTTTCCCAATACAAAAGTTCACCGGAGATGACTTTTCCCATACAAAAGTTCACCGGGCATGACTTTCCCAATACAAAAGTTCACCGGGCATGACTTTCCCAATACAAAAGTTCACCGAGCATGACTTTCCCAATACAAAAGTTCACCGGAGATGACTTTTCCCATACAAAAGTTCACCGGAGATGACTTTTCCCATACAAAAGTTCACCGGGCATGACTTTCCCAATACAAAAGTTCACCGGAGATGACTTTTCCCATACAAAAGTTCACCGGAGATGACTTTCCCAATACAAAAGTTCACCGGAGATGACTTTTCCCATACAAAAGTTCACCGGGCATGACTTTCCCAATACAAAAGTTCACCGGGCATGACTTTCCCAATACAAAAGTTCACCGGGCATGACTTTCCCAATACAAAAGTTCACCGGAGATGACTTTTCCCATACAAAAGTTCACCGGAGATGACTTTTCCCATACAAAAGTTCACCGGAGATGACTTTCCCAATACAAAAGTTCACCGGAGATGACTTTCCCAATACAAAAGTTCACCGGGAATGACTTTCCCAATACAAAAGTTCACCGGGCATGACTTTCCCAATACAAAAGTTCACCGCGCATGACTTTCCCAATACAAAAGTTCACCGGAGATGACTTTTCCCATACAAAAGTTCACCGGAGATGACTTTCCCAATACAAAAGTTCACCGGAGATGACTTTTCCCATACAAAAGTTCACCGGGCATGACTTTCCCAATACAAAAGTTCACCGGGCATGACTTTCCCAATACAAAAGTTCACCGGGCATGACTTTCCCAATACAAAAGTTCACCGGAGATGACTTTTCCCATACAAAAGTTCACCGGAGATGACTTTCCCAATACAAAAGTTCACCGGAGATGACTTTCCCAATACAAAAGTTCACCGGGCATGACTTTCCCAATACAAAAGTTCACCGGGCATGACTTTCCCAATACAAAAGTTCACCGGGCATGACTTTCCCAATACAAAAGTTCACCGGAGATGACTTTTCCCATACAAAAGTTCACCGAAGATGACTTTCCCAATACAAAAGTTCACCGGAGATGACTTTTCCCATACAAAAGTTCACCGGAGATGACTTTCCCAATACAAAAGTTCACCGGAGATGACTTTTCCCATACAAAAGTTCACCGGAGATGACTTTCCCAATACAAAAGTTCACCGGGCATGACTTTCCCAATACAAAAGTTCACCGGAGATGACTTTTCCCATACAAAAGTTCACCGGGCATGATTTTCCCAATACAAAAGTTCACCGGAGATGACTTTCCCAATACAAAAGTTCACCGGAGATGACTTTTCCCATACAAAAGTTCACCGGGCATGACTTTCCCAATAAAAAGTTCATCGGAGATGACTTTTCCCATACAAAAGTTCACCGGAGATGACTTTCCCAATACAAAAGTTCACCGGAGATGACTTTTCCCATACAAAAGTTCACCGGAGATGACTTTCCCAATACAAAAGTTCACCGGAGATGACTTTCCCAATACAAAAGTTCACCGGAGATGACTTTCCCAATACAAAGTTCACCGGAGATGACTTTCCCAATACAAAAGTTCACCGGGCATGACTTTCCCAATACAAAAGTTCACCGGAGATGACTTTTCCCATACAAAAGTTCACCGGGCATGACTTTCCCAATACAAAAGTTCACCGGAGATGACTTTCCCAATACAAAAGTTCACCGGAGATGACTTTTCCCATACAAAAGTTCACCGGGCATGACTTTCCCAATACAAAAGTTCACCGGAGATGACTTTTCCCATACAAAAGTTCACCGGAGATGACTTTCCCAATACAAAAGTTCACCGGAGATGACTTTTCCCATACAAAAGTTCACCGGAGATGACTTTCCCAATACAAAAGTTCACCGGAGATGACTTTCCCAATACAAAAGTTCACCGGAGATGACTTTTCCCATACAAAAGTTCACCGGAGATGACTTTCCCAATACAAAAGTTCACCGGAGATGACTTTTCCCATACAAAAGTTCACCGGAGATGACTTTCCCAATACAAAACTTCACCGGAGATGACTTTCCCAATACAAAAGTTCACCGGAGATGACTTTTCCCATACAAAAGTTCACCGGGGATGACTTTCCCAATACAAAAGTTCACCGGAGATGACTTTTCCCATACAAAAGTTCACCGGGCATGACTTTCCCAATACAAAAGTTCACCGGAGATGACTTTCCCAATACAAAAGTTCACCGGAGATGACTTTCCCAATACAAAAGTTCACCGGAGATGACTTTTCCCATACAAAAGTTCACCGGAGATGACTTTCCCATACAAAAGTTCACCGGAGCATGACTTTCCCAATACAAAAGTTCACCGGGCATGACTTTCCCAATACAAAAGTTCACCGGGCATGACTTTCCCAATACAAAAGTTCACCGGAGATGACTTTTCCCATACAAAAGTTCACCGGAGATGACTTTTCCCATACAAAAGTTCACCGGAGATGACTTTCCCAATACAAAAGTTCACCGGGGATGACTTTCCCAATACAAAAGTTCACCGGAGATGACTTTCCCAATACAAAAGTTCACCGGAGATGACTTTCCCAATACAAAAGTTCACCGGAGATGACTTTTCCCATACAAAAGTTCACCGGAGATGACTTTCCCAATACAAAAGTTCACCGGAGATGACTTTTCCCATACAAAAGTTCACCGGAGATGACTTTCCCAATACAAAAGTTCACCGGAGATGACTTTTCCCATACAAAAGTTCACCGGAGATGACTTTCCCAATACAAAAGTTCACCGGAGATGACTTTTCCCATACAAAAGTTCACCGGAGATGACTTTCCCAATACAAAAGTTCACCGGAGATGACTTTTCCCATTCAAAAAGTTCACCGGAGATGACTTTCCCAATACAAAAGTTCACCGGAGCATGACTTTCCCAATACAAAAGTTCACCGGAGATGACTTTCCCATACAAAAGTTCACCGGAGCATGACTTTTCCCAATACAAAAGTTCACCGGAGATGACTTTCCCAATACAAAAGTTCACCGGAGATGACTTTTCCCATACAAAAGTTCACCGGAGATGACTTTCCCAATACAAAAGTTCACCGGAGATGACTTTTCCCATACAAAAGTTCACCGGAGATGACTTTTCCCAATACAAAAGTTCACCGGAGATGACTTTCCCAATACAAAAGTTCACCGGAGATGACTTTCCCAATACAAAAGTTCACCGGAGATGACTTTCCCAATACAAAAGTTCACCGGAGATGACTTTCCCAATACAAAAGTTCACCGGAGATGACTTTTCCCATACAAAAGTTCACCGGAGATGACTTTCCCAATACAAAAGTTCACCGGAGATGACTTTCCCAATACAAAAGTTCACCGGAGATGACTTTCCCATACAAAAGTTCACCGGAGATGACTTTCCCAATACAAAAGTTCACCGGAGATGACTTTCCCAATACAAAAGTTCACCGGAGATGACTTTTCCCATACAAAAGTTCACCGGAGATGACTTTCCCAATACAAAAGTTCACCGGAGATGACTTTCCCATACAAAAGTTCACCGGAGATGACTTTCCCAATACAAAAGTTCACCGGAGATGACTTTCCCAATACAAAAGTTCACCGGAGATGACTTTCCCAATACAAAAGTTCACCGGAGATGACTTTCCCAATACAAAAGTTCATCGGAGATGACTTTCCCAATACAAAAGTTCACCGGAGATGACTTTCCCAATACAAAAGTTCACCGGAGATGACTTTCCCAATACAAAAGTTCACCGGAGATGACTTCCAATACAAATACAAAAGTTCACCGGAGATGACTTTCCCAATACAAAAGTTCACCGGGCATGACTTCCCAATAACGGATACTTTCCCAATACAAAAGTTCACCGGAGATGACTTTTCCCATACAAAAGTTCACCGGAGATGACTTTCCCAATACAAAAGTTCACCGGAGGATGACTTTCCCATACAAAAGTTCACCGGAGATGACTTTTCCCATACACAAATTCACCGGAGATGACTTTCCCAATACAAAAGTTCACCGGAGATGACTTTTCCCATACAAAAGTTCACCGGAGATGACTTTCCCATACAAAAGTTCACCGGAGATGACTTTTCCCATACAAAAGTTCACCGGAGATGACTTTCCCAATACAAAAGTTCACCGGGCATGACTTTCCCAAAACAAAAGTTCACCGGGCATGACTTTCCCAATACAAAAGTTCACCGGAGATGACTTTCCCAATACAAAAGTTCACCGGAGATGACTTTTCCCATACAAAAGTTCACCGGAGATGACTTTC